>NC_048439.1:14024040-14051540 GCF_004353265.1 Vitis riparia
CTTAGCTGGCAAGGTGAAGGGTATTTTTGGCATTAAAATACACATAAGCTGAAAGTGCATGATTCTCCGAATATTTTCTAATTACATTATTAATTTTGAAATACGTAAAATTGGGTTATCAAAATCATATATTTTCCACATTACCGACCCAAAACCTAACTTTCCCTGGTAAAATTATGTACTAGGCCTTTCATAATTAATGTATTTGCTCTAGGTCAATTGACAATGATTTTTACATCTATAAAGTTTTTGGGAGACTTTATAGTGATTTTTCACATACATGGCATGTTCATTGTGGATATTAATAAAAAAGATTTAAATAATTTAAAATAATCAGAAATTTTGGTGGAAAAAAACAAGATTATATATTCACCCCCTATGTAGTTTCATAAACTAAGATCCTAAAGTTCAATTGGTATCAAAGCTAGTTTAATTTAAAAATTAATTTTATTATTCCTAATTGATCTTGATTCCTGAAACTACATAGAGTGGGATGATCATTCATAATCCATCTTACTTTGATGAAAATAACTGTTTCCATTGGAAAATTCGTTTTTTTTTTTAAAAAAAATATGTAAGAAGAACGTGTTCAATGTCAAGTTTGAGGGTATTAAAATGTGTGAAAAGATAAAATATTTTCGAAATTCTATGACAAGTTGAGTAATATTTGCAACTCAAACTCAATGCAAGGGAGTAGATTCAAGTTAAAAAATAATAATAATAAAATCAAAAAATTAAAAAATTTTAAAAAATTCCTTACCTCTCTCTCTTCCTTGTAGGTTTAGAGCTAAGGAAACTGTTATAGAGGAAAACAAAGACATTGATTCAATTAGAGTTCATGAACTTATGGAATCCCTTTAAACTTACAAGATGCCCTTACCTAGTTCTATGAAGCCTAAGGATGAAGCCCTAAAAGCTTCTGTGAAAGAAAGTAACGAGTCTGAAGAACATAATGACCAATGTTTAACATATGTTGAGCTTTCATTTTTCTTTAAAAAGTTGTAAAATGACATGGAAGCTCACAAAAGATCTTTCACAGTATTAGATAATAAAAATCAAAAGGGATTTGAAATTAAATAAAATAAAAAAGAAAAGCGCTAATCTAAGAAAAAGAAAATTGAGTGCTTTAATTGTGGGGGAATGTGACACATGGTTGTTGATTGCCCTTATCTTAAAAACATTAGGTATGAAGGCTATGTAGATGACTTGGAGTTATTCTAAGTTTGATGATTGTAGGGCTAAGGACTCATACCTCAGAAAAATGGTCATTGGGGTGCACAAATATAGGCCAACAACCAGCAGATTTGGCTTAGTACATGTATAACTTGAAACTAAAGAATCAATGGCTTATGATAATGCATCTATCAAGCATGGGTGGGGACAATCCTTGCTATCAATTATCATCATACTTGATAGAAATACAATAAGAAAAGAATTATGATATAAACTATAATGCAACAAATTTCAAGGTTGATTTCTATATCATCCATAGTTTCCAATTATTAACCCTCCTGCTGGGAAAACTGTCTTAGTAGAATATAAAACTAAAAATTCAGAATCTTATTTTTTTTTTTATGTTGCTTGGTTTTCAAACTAAGCCAAATAGCATTAAGATCAATTCCATGGAGTCTTGAGGAACTTCAGATTCTGTTCTCTACCTACATTTCCTCAATAAATAAACAGATAACAGAAAATAAATAGATATAGAATATCAAACAAGATAACAAACTCGAATTCAGCACCACTAGGACAAAATTTCGTACTTCAATCTGTTCTTGCCCAATCTCTTCAGCTTGAGTTGCATGATTCTCAAGTTTTCTTGATTCTTCCAGAAGTTTGTGAAGAAATCCATGAGTAAAAACAGAGATAGCCCTGTTCTCCATGCCAACATGGAATCTCTACAACATTCAATATTGAAAAAGAGATGACAATAATTAAGCAACCTAAAGTAATAAACAACTAAAATGTGGGGAAAATAGAATGTATCTTAATAGTGTACACAATAAGAAACCTAAGGCAATCCACAAAATACTTATTGATTCACATTATTCACTAATCAGACAATGAGGAACAATTTGAAGGAAAGTGACAAATTTTAAAGAAAAGGTTTAAACAATAAAACATCTTTTAACAATTAACTGCTCAAAGTCAGACCTTAAAACATATGCTTGATGGGCAAGAGCATTTTCTGTTTCACGATAAATACATGATACAAACTCCTTACCAACTTTGGTAATGATGGGGAGAGACTGCAAAGACTATCTAGAATAGGGGAATAGGGGGGATAGGGGTCTAACCTGCTTACTTCCAGATAACCATGATACTTCTAGATATAGCCAAATAACATCTAACCCAAACACACATAAAACAAAACTTGAATGACTAGAGAAAAAAACTAAACAAAGGAGTTCAGATCCAAAAATATTAAAGTAATGCATTCAATTGATGAGGCATTTAATTAATTCAAATATGGTAATCCCAATATTATATCACAGTTATCCAACTCTTAGAATTCAAGTAATTTAAAACAACATTGGGATGAGATACACCTTATTAATAAAAAAAAAAGGTGTCTCGTGCATGAAAATGGATTAGCAATGGCACTCAAACATCGCCAACTCTTCATACTTACGAGTAGTCATTTCAATGTATCCCAAAAATTAAAAAATGTTTTTTAGCAATGGCAGTACCATTCATAAATCCATTTCCAACTCTAGCACTTCAAAAATCCTCATACTTTCTCTTTGCAAGGCATAATAGAAAAGAAAAAGCTGGTCATCACAAAATCGTCCAATCATCAAAAAGCACCAAGAATAATTAACAGGATAGGTTTGTTTCACAACTCATTGGGCATCAAAGAACCCTAGCTTTTAGCCTTATGGACAAAGCAAAACTATTAGTTTAAAACTTCTATTACAGCAATACAAAATTTTAAAGAAATAAAATTTTGAAGAAATAAATAGCCAAAAGAACAAATATGAAAGAAAAATACCTCTACACCACCACCTGCATTTAGTTGACTGACCTCACCCCCACTTGCGGTGATACGATCTCTTCTGATTAAACATTGAAAATAAAAGAGGAAAAGAGTGAGACAGGGGATATGAGGGATCCAGGTTATATGCCCTATTCTAAGTTCCAAAATGTTAAGACAACAAGATAGTATTTTAAATGTATCATATAATATTTGCTACTTTCTAAAGATGAGACATTAGTACTAGTAGAATATGTGATCTATTCTCACTGCCAAACGATTATGACCTCTAAAAGCACATAAAATACAACTGGCAGCAAAATGAGACATTCTGCAGTGGAATCGCAAATTTATTTATGAAATTGACCAAAAAAAAAAAAAAAAAAAAGAACTAAGAACCAATAGCAAAACCTAACCAACGATTATTACAACATAAAAACAACAATAAGAAGAATAACACCAAGAATTAAGTGAATGAACCTCACTAACAATTATCATCGACAAACTTATAAAGAAAGAATAAAAAACTCCAAGACCAGAATCCAAATTGAGATCAGGATCACTGGAATCAGGATCCTTCTTGTCTCTTGTAGTGTCAACCCCAAGGCCCTCCAGAACAATCTGTTCCCAAAAATTTACTTTTGACCTAAAACTGATCATTCATTATTATAAGAATCACTCTGCTTTCTTTTTTATTTACCGTATTAGCTCAACAGGATTTGTGGGATCCTCTTCATGGGGCATAGAAAATAATCTAGAGAAAGAATCATGATACTCTCAAGCAACCACCTGATCCTACAACCATCACAACACTGGTGCCTATTTATATTCAAATACATGATAGTCCAATTTTTTTAGGGGAAAACTCCAATTTGACAAATTTAGTTGATGGAGAAACTCAATCAGCTTCAATGTTTAATAACCAAACAGTCTTTTTCTGCAAAAAAAAAAAAAAAATTAAGTTTGGAAAACATGAGAGTGTTTGAAGTCTTTGATTGGAAAATCTACAATAACACATCTTGAAGAAGTTATACCAATCTTTTTGCCCATTTTCTTCTTCACTCTTCCTCTTTGTAAAAGAGAAAGCAGGTAACAATTTCTGCCTTTGTTGCCAAAATGACCCTTAATTTTTCTATTTTGGCTCTAAATTTTCATTCTTTCTATATTGAAACCAAAAGAGGAATACAAAAGAAAAGTGGCTTCGCTAAGCCCACCTCAATTCGCTACTTTGGCCCCAAATTTCCAATTTTTCCTACATTTCCCCTAACCAAACAGAAACCAACCCTAATTTTCCATTTTTTTTCTTAGAAATTTCCCTTTTTCCCCACATTCTCACAGCAACCAAACCGGAACAAAATGAAAAAAAAAAAAAAAAAAAAACACAAAAATAAAATTCTGATGATAGGTAAGAAAATCAAAAGGCAAAATAAAATCCATACCTGGAATCATTGAAAGTGTCGAAAGATCAAGGTAAATTCTGATAATTCATACTTCGAATGATGAGTGTGCAGAAATGGGTCTCACGGTCTCAATGGCTTCTGCTGTAGAGAGTGAGCGGAAGAGGTGTTGGGCTAGCTTATATATGGGGTTTTATGAGAGCGGTTGAAGCCCATGTGGCTTTAAAATCCATGTGGCAGCGACTTGAAGAAATCTGTGCCCATTGAACCATAACTGGATGGGGCCAATTTTTTTATTTTTTAATTTTTTTGCAGCTGTATGGGACCCATTTAGTAGCAACCAATTTTTTCCTGCAGCTATATAGGACCCACCAGCACCTTTTAGATGCGAATGTAGTAAGAGTGCGTTTAATAGTGATTCTCGAAAGTGTTTCTAGTCTTTTTGACACTTGAAAATTTTTATTTTTCAAGTATTAGAAACACTTTTAAGAATCACTGTCAAACACACTCTTAAGTGTGAAGCTATATATCATCTTTAATTGTAGATTTTACCGAACCTTATGAAAACTATAGGAACATATCATATTTTTCTTGTAGTGAATATCTGAAAACAATACTCTCGATGCGGCAACTAATACTATCAGCTCTTGCAATGCCATCATACTAGTTGTGATGATAAATGCATGTACTCTACAACAACTTACTAACATGACTAAACCAATTGAGACCCTCACAAAGTTTAGGTTTTAAATGATTCTCATATAGTTCTCCTTACAATAAAGATTGGATGTACAAAATAATTAAGTTATAGTGCTACTAATTGCTTAATGAGGTATACATCTCAAGGAAAACTATACTAAGTTAAGGCTTCAAAATTACGAGATTATCTTAAAAGCTTTTAAATGTTTGTTGATGGATTTGTCCCCTTGGATACCATGAAGAACATAGAGAAGGTGGCCTCTCATCCTTTCATCCATACACTAGGGTGGTGTTTGTTTTTTTGTCTTTTTGCTTAAAGCAATTTAGTTTTAGAATTTAGGTTGTTTGTTTTTCTACTTTTTCATAACTTATTATAAACTTTTTACTAAATAGAAAAAAACCAAAATATGTAACTTTTTCTAAATAGAAAAAATAACATATTGTTTTTTTTTTTTTTACTTTTTAATACTTAATAGAAATAAAATACTATAAAACAAACAACTTAATATTTAACACTATTAAACATTAAGGTTCTTTTAGAATTAAGTAAAAAAACAAACACCACCTAAGTCTTATTAAAAAAGAATTGAGCTCTTGATATGCAAGGAATTTAAGGCAACACTTAGATGGTGTTTGTTTTTTTACTTAATTCTAAATAAAACCTTTATACTTAATAGTATTAAATATTGAGTTGTTTGTTTTTATAATATTTTATTTATATTAAGTATTAAAAAGTAAAGAAAAATCAATATGTTATTTTTTCTATTTAAAAAAAGCTAAATATTTTGGTTTTTTCTATTTAGTAAAAAGTTTATAATAAGTCATGAAAAAAAGTAGAAAAACAAACAACCTAAATTTTTGAAAACAAATTGCTTTTAACAAAAAGCTAAAAAAATAAACACTCTCTTAGCCATTTCATGTACACAAGTAATAATATTAGAACTCAAAGTAAAAGGGACATTTTAGGGAATAATTATATGATATTTATATTTCAAATTATTTTTAAATGGATGAAGATAATACTAATTTAATAAATTTGAGGTTCTTTTTCCCATATATTTTCATATTAGTGAGTCAAAATTCACCTTTTCCCTTTATATTATCACATGAGATGACTGAATAAAAATATGAATTGAAATTTCATTTATAAGTAATGATGAAAATATCGATAATTACAAATATATTGCTACTTTGATTTTATGGATATATTGGAGATATATCGATGGATATTTTGATACAAAACATTGATGAACCTAAAATTGATCAAAATTTATAAATATGTAAAAAAAAAAAAAAACCTCTTATAAATTAAATTAGCAATATGATAAACATTTTAAAATTGTTTTACTGAATAAATTGATATAATTTATCATATTTGATAATAATATTACACATGTCAACAAAAAATATAAATTTAATAAGTGTACATTGATTATTAAATTACATCAAATATTATTCGATAATAATATTGTGATTGATTATAATACATATAATTTTAAAATATATTTAATATTAAAATTATGATACATTTATTAATTCAATTATATTAAATGATATAAAATAAATAATGATAAATGTATAATTTTTTAATATTTAATTAATATATTAATGATATTAAAAACACTATGAAAAATTTATCATGATAATTTTTATATTTTTTTAATAAATTAAATAAAAAATTTTCATTTAATTATAAAATAATAATTATTAATTTGTTCTTTAAAATATTATTTTAATATTTTGTTGGTTCGAATCCTCCCAACGATAGTAGAAAAATAGCTCATTTTTTAGTTTTCTATTGATACATGGGAATGAGGAAGAGAAGGAATGAGATGTCCATTCCCACTCCTCATTCCCATGTACCAAACACCCCCCTAAATTCATATAAATTAAAATTAATAATATGACTCCCTAACTAGTAGCTTATTCCTATTACGCCTTTAAAAATATTGCACCTTTTCTATTTGTCATCCCTCCCCTTTTAAAAATAAATCAATTTTCTTCAACCCCCAATTGTTTATTGTTTTGTAGATATATAATTATTTCTACATTATTGAAATATATAGTTTGACTTAAAATATTGTAAAATTAGCATATTGAAACATGACAGGATAGTGTCAAGAGACTTTATGCTATCAACATGACTAAGGGCACTGGCCCAAGGAAACTTTATGCCCAATCCTTAAAGTCAAGCCCAGCCTCTCACGTGTTGGCATGTAACTATCACTCATGCTTTGTAATAAATTATAATAATTATGTAATACATTTATCAATTATTATGATTAAACAAAGAGTGTTACCCCACATTAGAAAATAAAATATGACTTCATATTTGATATTTCAATGGTTGCTATTATAGAGGATGCTAACAAGTTGGAAGATTATTTTACAATTCCCATATTATTACAAACAAATGTAAGATGATAACTTAATGCTTCCTTGAATTATTTATTATTTGTTTTGTTTTTATTTTTTATTTTTCTAATGTGAACATGAAATTACTCAAATGCTAAAAAAATCTTAAAAGTTTCAATTTGTCTATATAAAAGTAAACACCATACTTAATAAAGTAACCTCAAAAGTAGTGTACTTAAGATATTAAATTAAAAATATATATAAAACAAAATAAAAACTGAAATTACAAACAAGGGATACTGAAATTTAAGCAAAGATAGACTTTAAATGATAACAATTATTTCACTAGTAAACACAAAGATGATTATTATTTGTATCACCATATTTGGTTCTATGCCAGAAACAAGTAGTGGTTAATTATACAAACATCATCCAAACTAAAAGTATCTAATTATACAAATATGCTAATAACTTGGAATGAGTATCAAAAGCAAAATAATAGCAAAAATATATACATTCCTCAATAAAATTGAACCATCTTTGACGCCAATAAGGGTTGATGTAAAGGATGGCTGCAAATCCTAGCAATATCATGATATATGATGCAACAAAACTTGCAAAGAAAACAACATGATCGATATCATACCATTTTGCCTCACTTTCTTGAGAAGGTTGTGATGGTGAGTTTGGTGACTCAATACTTGTATTGCATTTCCTCTTTAACATTGGCCCACAAAGAAAAGGATTATCTTCATAGCTGCTTTCACCAAATGTCCCAAATTGTTCTTTCATATCTGGAACTCTACCAGAGATGTTGTGAGCCACATTGAACACCTCTAAAAAATTGAGTCCAATCAACTCTGGAGGAATTTCTCCACTCAGTTTATTATAAGAAAGGTCTAAGCTCTCTATTTGAGAAAGTTTGGAGAAACTCTTTGGAATGGAGCCCTTCAATTGATTATGAGACAAATTCAATGCCAAAATCGAACTTAGCATTCCAAGTTCATGAGGGATTTCACCTGTCAAGTTGTTACATGATAAGTCCAATCCAGACATGAAATCAAGGATGCCACCTCTGTAGGAGCTAGACCTATTCTTGGTAACAAACTTAACTTCATCTACTTCATCATGTTCATCAGTATAGAAAAAAAAAGTTTTTACTAAGTAACCTGCATATATAGAAGGATTTCTTCTTGAATACCCAACAATCATCAGTTTATACACATTGTGCTTAGTTTTGAAGTCTCCAAATCGGATATGACCAAAGCATTTGGGAATTGACCCAGAAAAATTGTTGTTTGAAAGATCCATCAAGCTTATTTTAGTCAAATGACAAAGTTGATTTGGAATGAAACCACTTAAAAGGTTTCCTCTTAGCAAAAAAATCCTTAGCTCCAAAAGTCTAGAGATTGAATTGGGGATACTTCCAAATAACCTGTTGTCTCTGATATCCAAAGTCAATAGATTTGAGGAATTGAGAAAATCTCTGGGTATTAATCCTGTAAACATGTTCCCTTGCAAATGTAGATGCTTTAAATACTCCATGCTCTTCAAAGAAGGAAGAGATCCTGAAAGAGTGTTTTGAGAAACATCAAGAAACTCCAACCCCTGCAATTGAGAAATCTCAGGTGGTAATTTGCCTTTAAAACTATTGTTGCCCATCACCAGTGTAATCAAATCGGTCATGTTACCTATCCAGCTTGGAATTTCACCTGACATGTTGTTGTTGCTCACATCCAACACCGATAACCAAGAGCTTCTGGAGATTACATTTGACAGTGTTCCTCTGAACTGATTATTGTCCAAATGCAAAAACTCTAATGAAGTCAAGTTAAAGTCCCTTGAAAATATTTCACCATGAAATTTATTATTTGATAATTTCAAAAACTCCAAATCTTTTTCCGCAAGCAATTACTTTGGTACTTCCCCTGAGAAACTATTAGCAGACAAACCCAACGACACTAAGGAACTCATTTCGACTATTGAGGATGGGAGAATACCTTCAAAACCGTTGTTGGATAAATTTAGATACTCAATATTTGGAATCATATTGGCCACATTTTGTTGAAGTTCCCCAACAAGTCGGTTGTCTGAGATATCCAATGAAGTGATACGACTATTAGGTCTGAGGGGAAGTAGTTGATCCATTAAAGAGTTATTCCTCAGGACTAGATATTCTAGTCTCGTATTGTTTTCAAGCAGCCAATTGGGGAAATTTCCAGTCAAGTAATTATGGGAGAGATCAACCACGGTTAATCTGAATTGGTATCGAAGAAAACCAGGAAGGTCACCGATGAGCTTACAGTTGGATAGCACAAGCACTTTCAACTGAAACAGGGGAACCCAACCAACTGGATATTCAGTTTCTATCTCAAATTTGTTGTTATCACTTCCATGTATGACCACTTGAAGGTTGGAGTGATTAGCAAAAGAGCTGAAAGAGAATGGACCCTCAAAAAGATTATAACTGAGATCGATGTACTCCAGGGATGTGAGACTAGGCAACAGAGAAGAAGAAACATTTCCAGAGAATAGGTTGTGAGAAAGATCCAATAACCTCAGAGATGTTAAATTATTCAAACATGGAGGAAGGATCCCTTGGAAGAAGTTGGAATTAAGATCTAACTCTTGAAGCTTGATCAGTTGGCAAAAGCCTACAAAAGAGAATAAGACATGTAACCAATCATCTCCTCGTTTTGTCAATGTCCCCAAACTTACAACTAGTTGTTACTTACAGTTGATGAGGTCTTTATGAATTAAGAATAAAGTTTTTCATTAAATACCAAAAATTAATAGACATGCATGACTTAATTGGCATAAAGAACAAACAAGATGTTAAAAAAGAAAATAGAAAAACTTGTAATCACAATATATGTACCTTGATTTGGTAAGGAACCATTGAGTTGATTTCCAGCTAGAGATAAAGACTTGAGACAAGACATCAATCTTATAGATGATGGAAGGATCCCACTAAATGAATTATAACTCAAGTCCAATATCTCCAAATTGCTTAAGCTTGCAAAATCTATCAAAAGAAAATCAAAATCACTAATGTAATAAAAGTTATTGTTCTTAAATTAAAATGATTTAAACAAACTACCTTAAAAAATGATCAAAACCTATCATTTTACCTTTTTTCATACCAAACTAGAAAAATGCATTTGTCTTATAAACTAGAGCACGTTGTCTATCTTTCCATAAAAGTATCTAAATTTCCAACGACTTTTATTTTATTTTATTTTTATCATTTATCATATTCAACAATGACTATAATATTTATGATCTTCTTAAATAATAATCTTTTACTCTAAAAATTATTCTTCCTTGAATCAATTTCTCCAAATTATTGAATTTTTTAAATCCATAAAAAGAAAGATGAACATAAATGATGTTAGGAGATTTTTTAAGTGATTTAGTATTATAGTCTAGAGATAAAGTTGTTTTTTTTTTTTTCCTTTCCTTGAATTTTCATTAAAAGAATTTTTGTTCAAATTTTGTATCAAACAAACCAATCTCATTATACTTACTCTCAAAAAAATTAAATTTCCTTAATTTTTTGTTACTAGTTGCATTGTTTCTCTGTAAATCTATGTAACTCTTAATTGGAGTTTAAAGTACTTGAAAAGCAATAAGAAAAAAGAAAAATTAAAGAAAAATAGTTTTCTTATATTTGGATAAAGTACAAAAAAGGTAAGAAAAATACTAAATAAATAAATGATAAAATATTTTCTTCCCTATTTATCTTAGGCAATGTTTACTACCTAGAAAGTTTGAGGGAAAGGAAATAGAGTAGGAAAAAAAAGGAATGAAAGAAAAAAGTCAAAAAAGAATTTCAAAATCATTTTCTTGTTTGGTTGTCCATACCAACTTTAAGGGAAAGAAAATTCAATTTTTGAAAAATACACTTTCATTACACTTTCTTCACTTTTTTCTACTTTGCATTTTTTATGAGGACGAAAAAATTTGCTACTTTCCTTGCGTTTTCCTCATTTTTGTCTTACTTTTTTCATAATTACTTACACAATTAGTTGTTAGTTGTTGTTAATGAGGTCTCTATGAATTATAAATATTAGTAACTTTGAATGTTGTAAAGATTCATCAAGAACAAAACATACTTATATAATTGAAAAAGCAAGTTTTTTAGTTTTAGCTTACATTAACCATGACAACCTTTTTTTTTTACAATGTTTATCCTCTCTAATCTCTATGAAACAAAGAAAGCATAATACATGTACCTTGGTTTTGTAAAGAACCATTGAGGAGATTTCTAGCAAGGGATAAAGAATTGAGAGAAGACATCAATCTTATAGATGATGGAACAATCACATTGAATAAATTATCACTCAAATCCAATATCTTCAAATTGCTTAAGCTTGTTAAATATGTCAAAAGAACATTAAAATAACATTGTTAAGAGAAAATATTGTTCTTAAATACAAATAAAATAAAATGTTTGCTACCTTTGAAAGTGATCAAATACCATCATTTTACATTTTTCATACTAAACTAAGGAAATGCATTGTTCTTATAAACTAGAGCACTCTGTCTACTTTTCTATAAAAGTATCTAAATTCCTAACAAATATTTTTACCATTATCATATTCTATAATGACTGTAATATTTATGATCTTCTTAAATAATAAAATTTTACTCCAAAAATTGCTCTTTCTTGAATAAGTTTTCACCAAATTGTTGAGTTTTTCAAATCCATAAAAAGAAAAATGAGTATGTATGTGTAGACCCCCCGGGAAAGAGAAGGGAGTTGGGACTTTTCTTTTCTTTTGGTATATAATCTTCTGACCACCCCGGGAATTAGGGAGGAGGGGCGGCCAGATTAGACGAAATGCAGCTGGTGGTCAGAGATGCCAGGCTGCTGACGAGTGAACAGGGAAAAAACAAGTAGCGGCTTGTTGAAGAAGATACAAGCAGAGGAAATGCTAGGGAGGGAAAAAGGAGGAGGAGAAAGCTGAGGGGATCTGGAGGGAAGAAGGGGGGAAATCTTTCTGCTGAGACTTCGAGTTTTTTTTAGACTGGCATGGATGGACCCGATTGCTTGTGAGTATTGCTCTGTTTTGGCTCCCTTTCATATTTACTTATTCTTTGGTTGCAAATGGTTAGATTCATGTTTATTGATGGTCCTATATTAGTTTATTTCCCGTTTGTTCTACTGTTTTTTTTTTTTTTTCTTTCAATCTGTTGATAATTCATGAGGTGAGATTACAGTTATTAAATCCTCATACCTATCATCCTTGCCCTGTTCTTTCGTAATCCCTTTCTTCATACCTCTCATGCCATCAACTTCCTACCCATGCACACAAGAATTGCCCATCCACCCTTATCCTTCGTTTCCCTCCCATTTTCTCACCTCCCAAACGCCCTCACATGCATCCTTCACGCCCGTCAAGCTTGCTTCTCTCTCGTTCTACTCCACTGTCCGCACCTTCACTTGCAACTCCGGCATCGATTGCACCGGCCAAGGCTCCCGAGTAAGCGTCTTCAGCCAAGTCCCCAAAGCCAACGTCTCCGGGCAAGTCTCCAGCGTCACCACCCGCGGCTAGCCCCGCCCAATCTCCATCAGAATCAACGTCATCGTCACCTGCTCCGGCCACGCGGGAACTTGCACCGGCCGCCATGGCGGCAACATCTTCTGGATGCCGCCGGACCGCCGCCACAACTCCTCTCTTCTTCGTGCCGTCGGTGGTGGAAGCTCCCTATGAGGTTGATACGCAGGTGGAGAGGGAGAGCTAGGAAGAAGATGAAGTTTTTGGGTTTTGGGCTTGGGATAAGGCACTAGGCCCAGTCTTGTGTTTGGCTTTGGGCTTGTGTTTTGCTTTGAGCTAGGATGAAGATGAAGCCCAGACCCATTTCCAACCCTTAACCCATTTTCAAAGCCCAAGGCCCATTTCCTAACTTCCTTCTAACCCTTTTTCAAAAGCCCAAGGCCCATTCCCAACCTTTATCCCATTTTCAAAGCCTATTGTTATTATTATTAATGTTATTATCATTATTATTATTATTGTTAATTAAACTTTATTATTATTGTATTTATTATTACTAATTCAATTTTTAAAATCTTACTATTATCATTATTTTTAATTCAACTTTCATAATCCCATTGTTATTATTACTATTATTATTATTATTATTTCAATTATTATTATTATTAACTATTATCATTATTATTATTATTATTATTATTATTATTATTATTAACTATTATTATTATTATTATTACTATTATTACCATTATTATTATTATTATTATAAGCTAAGCCCATTTCCAATTCCTAAGCCCACATCCAACCCTATCCTAAACCCTTTAACTCCTTTTAAAAGCCTAAAAGCCTATCATTATTAACCCCTTTTCAAAGCCCATCTTAAAGGCCCAGATCCTAAAACCCCTTTTAAAAGCCTCCTAAGCCCATTTCCAACCCTTAACCCCTTTTCAAATCCCTAAAGCCCAGATCCTAAACCCTTTAACCCCCAAAGCCTATTATTATTAACCCCTTTTCATATTATTATTATTATTATTATTATTGTTATTATTATTACTATTCTTATTATTTTTATCACTATTGTTATTATTATTATTATTATTAGCGGATATTATTATTATTATTATTATTATTGT
The DNA here is from genome assembly GCF_004353265.1 of Vitis riparia. Classification (NCBI taxonomy): domain Eukaryota; kingdom Viridiplantae; phylum Streptophyta; class Magnoliopsida; order Vitales; family Vitaceae; genus Vitis; species Vitis riparia. The sequence continues at coordinate 14,038,097 of NC_048439.1, forward strand.
TAACGGATATTATTATTATTATTATTATTATTATTATTATTAACGGATTATTATTATTATTATTATTATTATTATTATTATTATTATTATTATTATTAGCGGATATTATTATTATTACTATTATTATTAACGGATATCATCATTATTAATTATTATTATTGCTATTATTATTATTAATTATTATTATTGCTATTATTATTATTATTATTATTATCATTGTCATTATTATTATTTGTTCAATTTTTCGAATCTTATTATTATTATTATTATTATTATTATTGTTGTTGTTGTTAATTCAACTTTCAGGATCTTATTATTGTCATTATTATTATTATTATTATTATTGTTAATTCAACTTTCAAAATCCTATTTTTATTATTATTAATTCAAACTCTCAAAATCTTATTGTTATTATTATTATTAATTCAAGTTTTCGAAATCTTATTGTTATTATTATTATTATTATCATTAATTCAAACTTTCAAAATCCTATTATTATTATAATTAATTCAAACTCTCAAAATCTTATTATTATTATTATTATTATTATTATTATTAATTCAAACTTTCAAAACCTTATTATTATTATTATTATTAATCCAAACTTTCAAAATCCTATTATTATTATTATTATTTCAAACTCTTCAAATCTTATTATTATTATTATTATTATTTCAAACTCTCCAAATCTTATTATTATTATTATTATTATTAATTCACACTTTCAAAATCTTATTGTTATTATTATTAATTCAACCTTTCGAAAACTTATTATTATTATTATTATCATCATCATTATCATTAATTAGAATTCTCGAAATCTTATTAATATTATTATTATTACAAACTCTCAAAATCTTATTATCATTACTATTATTAATTCAAACTTTCAAAACCTTATTATTATTATTGCTATTAATTCAAACTTTCGAAATCTTATTGTTATTATTATTATTATTATTATTATTATTATCATTAATTCAAAATCTTATTATTATTATTATTACAAATTCAACTTTCAAAATCTATGTCCCTGCAGTTTAATTCCCTATCTCATTTTCTTTGGCAAATTTCATTTTAATTACCGAAGCTCTAATCATTTAAATTTAATTCCTAAAATCTCCAATTTTCCAATAAACTCCAAGAATCCAGTTTTCACCCGAATAGTTCTAATTCCATTTCATTTCCTAAATAATCTTCTGATCTTCTTGATTTTACATAAGCAACAGTGAATTCTTCATAATTCTAGAACATGGAATTTGTGAGGCTAGTTCGTGAATAATAAATTGGGCTTTGGTGGGGGGCCCTATGTTTGATCCCTATTGATTGTCAACTGTTGTGCTCAATATATTTTGCTTAATCTTCGTTTTGCACTCCGATATGCATGAGCTATAATTTGCATTTGTTAATTATGTACTAATCTCATTTCTTGAAAGCGCATTGTGGCTCGTGGCCCAGGTACGCATACACTCTCATTCTGATACTTCACTATACATGTCCCGATTCTCATATGTGCATGATCATCTAGGATATTCATTGATTTCCTCATCAATTGCCATGATTGCTTCATTTTATTAGTAGAGACCCGACTTTAGGGACTTAGAGGGGTGCTACGGCCTCTACCGTACCTTCCCGATAAGTAACCTGACCCCCGAACCCGATCCGGTTTTTCACAGACCACCTTTTCCGAAACAAGGAGTCGCACTTAGGGTTTTTCTTTCTTATTTTGTTTACCCTTTAAAAAAAAAACAAAAATAAGTGGCGATTCCAAATCATTTTCCAATAATCAATAAAAATCAAACTTTCAAATAAAAATTGAGCTCGCCATTGAGTGGGAAACGCATGAGCCGAAATGCGGGGTCCACAGTATGATGTTAAGAGATTTTTTAAATAATTTATTTTTATATTCTATAGATAAAGATGTTTTTTCCTTTCCTTATATTCTCAATGAAAGAATTTTTTATTCAAATTTTGTATTAAATGAAGCAATCCGATTATACTTACTCTCAAAAATTAAATTTCCTTAACCTTTTTTTTCCTTAAATCTTTGTAACTTATAATTAAAAAATAATTTTCTTTTGATGTTTGGTTTCTAAAAAGCAAGAAGGAAAATAAAAAATTAAAGAAAATAATTTTCTTATATTTGGATAAAATACAAAAAGGAAAGAAAAAATACTTAAAAAAAAAAAAACTAAAAGATTGTCTTCCCTATTTTTCTTAGGCTAAGCTTACTAGTTGGAAAGCTTGAGGAAAATGAAATAAAGTACAAAAAAAAAAAAAGAAGAATGAAAGAAAAAATTTAGAAAAAAATATAAAATCATTCTCTTGTTTGGTGGTCCTAACAAATTTGAGAGAAAGAAAATTAAATATTTTAAAAATACACTTTCTTTAAACTTTCTTTACCACTCAAATTCAATATCTCCAAATTGGTTAAAGTTGTAAAATTTATCAAAAGAAAATCAAAACAAGTAATGTAAGTGAAGACATTGTTCTTAAAAAAATTAGAATGATTTAAGTAAAACAATGTAAATTGGTAAATCTCAATTCAACATCTATCATTTTTTGCTTGGTTCATACCAAAATGAAAAATAAATAAAATAAATTATTTCTTATAAATGGGAACAGTTATCTACTTTTCTTTGAAGTATCTATATTCATAACAATTATTTTTACCTATATTAATATATTTGACAATGACCCTAATATTTATGACTTCTCATATTATTATCTTTTACCCTAAAAATTGTTCTTACTTGAATCACTTTTTTATTTTATTTCTACACATGTTACTATAATAATCCTTTATAATAATTACTAGTCACTTTAAAAAATTATTTTTACCTTTATACTATTCCACTTTTTTCTCAAATTTAGGTTGCTCTTAAAAATTAAGTTTTTTTTTTTTTTTTTTAATTTCCTGGAATCTCTATACAATTATTTTTCTTTCCAAAATTTTATGACTTCCAAATTATTCTTCTTTCAACTTTTATGATCCTCCATCTTTCTCTACTTCTAGAAATAAATGCTTCAAACTACTTATAATTTATTAAAATATGCTTTTATTTTAATTTAAAAACTTTTTATAACATTTTTTCATAATTAAAACTTAAATTCTATATTTAATTGTGATTATGGTATTTTTTTTTAACTAGATGAATCATATGATATATATTTTAAATACATTTGAGAAATGACTAAGATGAGTCAACAAAAATAAATAGTATCTCGAGGTTAATTGAGATGTAATTTACTATTTATATTGTGACTATTCATTAACACTTATTTTTAAGAACAAAAAAAAAAAAAAAAAAAATCAAATAAAAGCATTTGCAAAAAATGCTACCTAACATTGGATAATTCTAAAAGTTTTCATCTAACCATGGGATGAAAGATAGTAAAATTTCTTACCTATAAAACTACTTAGCAAAAAATGAAGGCTAAGATTGGAGGGAATGATATATGGGTTTTATGCAATAGAGATTTGAGGGTAAATTCATATGTGGGTAAAATGAAGGGAAAGATTGTATAATCCAATTGAATTGTTGGATTACTTTCTTGATTTAATAACCTATCAATCTAACATTACTTAGTAGTCATATGATTTAAACAGTTGCATAATTCAATGATTTAAATTTAATCACTTGATAAAATCAAATACTTAATGTCTAAACTATTTCTAAAAAGTTTTCAAGAAAAAAAAAGTGGAAAGCTTATCCATAAATTGGTTTAAATTATTTCATGACCATTAAAATTATAATCATCTGCATTCCACTAGAAAAGGAATAAGAAAAGCCAAAAAGCCTTAGTTGCAATGCCTATTTCCTCTAATGTATATATAAAATAAATAGAGACATATATTTTGAAGTATTGTTTTTATCATTAAATAATAAAACTTAATAGACATAAATTACTTAATTACACTTATGGGAATGAATACACACAATTAATTAATTATAATAAAGCATAACAATAATAACATCAAATAAATGTCTACTTTTCTCTAAAAGTATCTAAATTTCCAATAAATATATTGTTATAGTAAAGTATAATAGTAAAGAAATGCATTGTTTTTTAAACTAGAACACTTGTCTACTTTTCTATAAAAGGATCTAAATTTTCAACAAATATTTTTACCGTATAACATTTATAATCTTCTTAAGTAGTAAACTTTTACTTCAAATGATTGAAGTTTTTCAAATCCATAAAAAGAAAGATAAACATAAATGAGTTAGGAGATTTTTCAAATGATTTAGTATTATAATCTAGAAATAAAAATGTTTTTCCTTTGCTTGAATTTTCATTGAAAGAATTTTTATTCAAATCTTGTATCAAATGAAGTAATTTGATTATACTTTCTAAAATTCAATTTGCTTAATTTTTTGTTATCCGTGATTCACTGTTTCTCCTAAAATCTATCCTACTCCTTATTAAAAACTAATTTTGTTTTAAAGTATAATTCATTCCTAAAAAGGAGCATGAAAAAGAGAAAAAATAATAATTTTTCTATATTTGGATAAAATACAAAAAGGTAAGAAAAAATTCAAATAAATAAATAAATACTAAAAATTTTCTTCCCCATTTATATTAGGTTGTGTTTACTATCAAGAAAGTTTGAGGGAAAAGAAATAGAGTATAAAAAAAAAGAATGAAAGAAAAAAAATTTATAAAATCATTTTCTTATTTGGTTGTCCATAGAAAAATTAAAGAAAAGAGAATTATATTTAAAAAAAAAAATACACTTTTTTTAAACTTTGTTTTAACTTTTTATTCCTTAGCATTTTTTTTTTATGGGGATGAAATAATTTTCCTAATTCCTTGCTTTTCCCTCATTTTTTTTCCTTACTTTTTCCATAGTTACCTACAATTAGTTGTTGCACTATTAATGAGGTTTTTATGAATTATAAACATTGGTAACTCTGAATGTTGTAAAGATTCATTAAGAACAGACCCATGCTTATAAAATTTAAGAGGCAAGTTATTTATTTCTAGCTTACATTTACTATGACAACTCGTTTTTACAATATTAATCTTCTCTAATCTATATGAAACAAACAAATCATAACATATGTACCTTGATTTTGTAAAGGGCCATTGAGGTCATTTCCAGCCAAGGATAAAGACTTGAGATAAGACATCAATCTTATAGATGATGGGATAATCCCACTTATGCAATTAACAAGTAATTCCTTAGAAAAGTTCTTACTTTCTATCTAGAACTTCTATTACTCCTCTGATAGGCATTTAAAAAATCAATAAATTTTGTTTAAATATGATTTAAACTTTCTCATAAATTAGTTCATCCATATTTTTGCTACTTTAAAATAAATAAATAAATAGTGTAAGAAAAGACATTGTTCTTAAATACAAATGAAATAAAATGTTTGCTACTTTAAAAAAATGACAAAAACCTATCATTTCAATTTTTTTATACCTAACTAAAGAAATGCATTGTTTTCATAAACTAGAACACTTGTCCACTTTTCTATAAAAGTACCTAAATTCCCAACAAATATTTTTACGATTATCTTATTCAATGGTGACCATAATATTTATAATCTTCTTAAATAGTAAACTTTTACTTCAAATTATTGATTTTTTCAAATCCATAAAAAGAAAGATGAACATAAATGATGTTAGGAGACTTTTTAAAAGATTTAGTATTATTATCTATACATAAAAATGTTTTTTCCTTTCCTAGAATTTTCATTGAAAGAATTTTTATTCAAATTTGTATCAAATGAAGCAATATGATTAGACTTAGTTTCAAAAATTCAATTTCCTTAATTTTTTTTCTTATCTATGATCCACGTTTCTCCTTAAATCTAACTCCTAATTAAAAATTAATTTTCTTTTAAAGTATGATTCACTCCTAAAAAGTAGGAGGAAAAAGAATAAATAAAGAAATAATTTTCGTATATTTGGATAAAATACAAAAAAAAAAAGTAAGAAAAATTCAAACTAATGAAATAAATACTAAAAATTTTCTTCCTTATTTATCTTAGGCTATGTTCACTATCAAGAAAGTTTGAGGCAAAATAAATAAAGTAGGGAAAAAAAAAGAACTACAAAATAATTTTCTTGTTTGGTTGTCTATAGCAAAATGAAAGGAAAGACATCAAATTTTTTTAAAAATACATTTTTTTTAAACTTTATTTTACCTTTTTATTCCTTAGAATTTTTTTTTTTTTTTTTTTTTTATGGGGATGAAATAATTTTCCTAATTCCTTACTTTTCCCTCATTTTGTTTTCCTTACTTTTTCCATAGTTACCTACAATTAGTTGTTCCTCACTGTCAATGAGGTCTTTATGAATTATAAACATTGATAACTATGATTGTTGTAAAGATTCATTAAGAACAAACACATGCTTATAAAATTTAAAAAGCAAGTTATTTATGTCTACCTTATATTAACTATGACAACTCGTTTTTACAATATTTATCTTCTCTAATCTATATGAAACAAACAAATCATAACATACGTACCTTGATTTTGTAAAGAACCATTGAGGTAATTTCCAGCCAAGGATAAAGACTTGAGACGAGACATCAATCTTATAGATGATGGAATAATCCCACTTAAGGAATTATAACTTAAATCTAGTATCTCCAAATTGCTTAAGCTTGCAAAATCTGTCAAAAGAAAATTAAAATAACTAGTGTAAGAAAAGACGTTGTTCTTAAATACAAGCGTTTGCTACTTTTAAAAAATGACCAAAACCTATCTTTTTGTTTTTGTTTTTGTTTTTTTTTTTATACCAAACTAAAGAAAGGCATTGTTTTTATAAACTAGAACACTTGTCCACTTTTCTATAAAAGTATCTAAATTCCCTACAAATATTTTTACCATTATCTATTCAATGGTGATTATAATATTTATAATCTTCTTAAATAGTAAACTTTTCCTTCAAATTATTGAGTTTTTCAAATACATAAAAAGAAAGATGAACATAAATGATGTTAGGAGATTTTTTAAAACATTTAGGATTATTATCTATACATAAAATTGTTTTTTCCTTTCCTTGAATTTTCATTGAAAGAATTTTTATTCAAATTTGTATCAGATGAAGCAATATGATTAGACTTAGTTTCAAAAATTCAATTTCCTTAATTTTTTATATTTGGATAAAATACAAAAAAAGTAAGAAAAATTCAAAATAATTAAATAAGTACTAAAAATTTGCTTCCTTATTTATCTTAAGCTATGTTCACTATCAAGAAAGTTTGAGGCAAAAGAAATAAAGTAGGGAAAAAAAAAAGAGAATGAAAGGAAAAAAAAAAACAATAAAAAATCATTTTCTTTTTTGGTTGCCCATAGCAAAAATTAAAGGAAAGAAATTAAATTTTTGAAAATTAATTTTTTTTTAACTTTCTTTATGTTTTTCTTCCTTAGCATTTTTTATGGGGATGAAATAATTTTCCTAATTCCTTGATTTTCCCTCATTTTGTTTTCCTTAGTTTTTCCATAGTTACCTACAATTAGTTGTTACTCACTGTTAATGAGGTCTTTATGAATTATAAACATTGTTAACTTTGAATGTTGTAAAGATTCATTAAGAACAAACACATGCTTATAAAATTTAAAAAACAAGTTATTTATTTCTAGCTTACATTAACTATGACAACTCGTTTTTACAATATTAATATTCTCTAATCTATATGAAACAAACAAATCATAACATATGTACCTTGATTTTGTAAAGAACCATTGAGGTCATTTCTAGCCAAGGATAAAGACTTGAGATGAGACATCAATCTTATAGTTGATGGAATAATCCCACTTATGGAGTTAACAAGTAATTCCTTAGAAAAGTTCTTACTTTCTATCTAAAACTTCTATTACTCCTCTAATAGGCATTTAAAAAATCAATAAATTTTATTTAACTATGATTTAAGTTTTCTAAAAAATAAGTTCATCTATATTTTTTGTCTTCATGAATGCTATACGTAGCCCCGAGTACAATTATCTTCTTGGATAAGGTTTTCTCCATTTACTATAAGTGAATTAACATGCAATTTAAAATATTCCTTTAAAACAATTTGAATAATTCGAATCATGATACCAAAACTCTTATGGTCAAATTTCTTACTAACTATGCCCAAAATTATGAATTTGTTAGGGTTTTATGGAGCTTATGAAAGGAAAAAGTTGCTAAATTGAATGAAGGAAACATAGTTATGGCATATCTAAGGTTAGAATGTTATGGTTATTGTTATGGTTATGTCATATTCATTGATAATCAAGTTAATTGATTTTTTTTAAAACAAAAGTTTTTTATTACTTATGAAAATAATAGTTATATCAAATATGTTGTACATGCTCGATGCATCTAATTGGAACTTGAAAGTTGAAACGATGACTGAGACTACTTTATATGAAATTTTATGACATTACAAAAGAAAAGTAACTAATGAGAAGAATTTGTTGGTCAATTTGATAGTTAATTTAATAACAAAATATCATAAGCTTTTTTAACAAGTTAATGAAGTACCTTGCACTAGTTGAAAGCTTTCCAAATCATTATAGCTTAGATCCAATACTTCCAAGTTTCTCAAACTAGCTAATTATGCATAAATTAATATGAATGAAAAGAGAGATTAATTAAGAAACATTAAAAGTTAGAAATATATTGTACTTAATTTAAAAAAAAAACAATATAGATATGCAATATGCCTTGGATAGGAAAAGATCCATTCAGTCCTATGCGGCAAAGAACCAGTGTCTTGAGTGATGTTATCGAGCCCAAAGATTTTGACACTTTTGTCAAATTCATTACCACTAATGGCCAAGATCTCCAATTTCTTTAAACTCATCAATCCTTTAAATCTAGTAAAAAAATAGTAATATAATTTTAATCAAATGCATGTAATTGTAAGTTGTGATCTTTATACATGTATTTGTAAGTTCATATATGTGTGTGATGTCCAAATTCCTCATTCAATTTTTTGCTTTTTGTGTTGAAATGTTACAAATAAAATGGTCTATAGAGCTTGAAAGAGCTTTCGTGATCTTTGTGAATTTAACATGAAAATTCATGCTTTGTGCCCCTTTAATATGAATCCTAACTCCATAAGGAAAACTATCTTCTCAACTTAAAATTTTGTATACATTTCTAATAGGTTTAATTGATCAAAGTTTGTCCATGTTGGTGGGTTGTGGATGGATGGAAATGCACATATGCTCATGGGTTGGGCTTTACTTAGCCCAATGTCAAACCAACTAGACTACATCTTAAAATAGTAAAACATGGGCCCTAACTAAGGCTAGGTTATTTAGGCTCCATTAGAAAGATGTGTTTCCATGAGTTGGGCTTGTCATTTAGGCTCAGGTCACCTAGTTACATTAAATAGGGATTAGGCCTAATTGAGGTCCTTGTTAGAATCAAATTTTATGATCTTTCATAAACCGAGCACTATCAATTGGAAATATTGGAAACCAAGACAGAAACGACCACCAAAATACCACTGACTTGGTTAAGTATTACATGATTGTGTAAATAATAAGGGTACATGTATATCTTAGGGTAATTTTTATATTTAGGAGGGTGTTCCTTTTTCAGTTTTAGCAAAAATATTTTATTTCCCTTGAAAAGTCATTGCGAACCTTGAATAATGCAAACTTCTCTACAATTTCCATTTTTATTTACTAGAAATGAATTTAAATCATTCAAAATAAGTGAAATAAGTTTGTAGTAGCATATAAAAATAATTTATTAATTTTAAATCTATTTTATTTTACTTCACTTTTTCTTTTCTTCTAATTTTCTTCTTTATTTTCTTTTACTCATATTTTATGTGAACCAAACATACCTTAAGGTTATGTTTGCTTCTTGAAAAGTATTAAGAAAAGAAAAAAAAAATTAAAGAAAATGATTTTATCATGTTTGGTTGTATTGTAGAAAATATCAAGTAAAAGAAAATATAATAAAAAATAATTAGAAACTTATGCATTTTCAAATCTTTCATCTTTATATTGAAGAATAAAAATAAGTGAAACAAGTTTAAAGTAACATATAAAAATAATTTATTCACTTTAATCAATTTTATATTTTTCTTCACTTTTTTTTTCTTTTAATTTTCCTCTCTACTTTCTTTTTCTTTCATTTTCCCTCAAATTTTTTGAAAACCAAACATAACATAAAAGTATTTTGTGTGTGTGTGTGTGTTGTAAGACAATTTTAAAATACTTATGAAACTATAACAATATTATACATGTAAGTATTTATTGATAATCAAGTTGATTAATTCATAGAAAAAAAGTTTTCAATTACTTATGAAAATGTTAGTTATATCAAACAACTTGTGCATGCTTGATGCATTTGATTGAAGCTTAAAAATTGAAAAGATGACTTAGACTACTTTATATCAAATTTAATGATATTAAAAAAGAAAAGTAACTAATGAGAAGAAATTGTTGATTAATCTTACCTTTAATTTAATAACAAAATATCATAAGTTTTTTTAGCAAGTTAATCAAGTACCTTGCACTAGTTGAAAGCTTTCCAAATGATTGTAGCTTAGATCTAGCACTTTCAAAATTTTCAAACTAGCTAATTTTGCGTCAAATATGAATCAAAAGAGAGATGCAATTGTTGGCTAATATCATTAATTTAATAACAAAATAACATAAGTTTTTTTAGCAAAACGAAGTACGTTGTTCTAATTGAAAGCTTTCCAAATGATTGTAGCTTAGATCTAGCACTTTCAAATTTCTCAAACTAGCTAATTTTACATCAAATATGAATCAAAACAGAGATGAAATTGTTAGCTAATATTGTTAATTTAATAACAAAATATCATAAGCTTTTTTAGTAAGTTAATGAAGTACCTTGCACTAGTTGAAAGCTTTCCAAATCATTATAGCTTAGATCCAACACTTCCAAATTTCTCGAACTAGCTAACTCTGCAACAAATATGAATCAAAAGAGAGATTAACTAAGGAACATTAAAAGTTAGAAACATATTATACTTAATTTCAAAGAAACAATGTGGACATATAACATGCCTTGAATAGGAAAAGATCCATCCAGTCCCATGCTGCGAATAGCTAATGTCTTGAGTGATGTTATTGCGCCTAAAGATTTTAAGGCACTTTTGTCAAACTCATTACCACTTATGTCCAAGATCTCCAATTTCTTTAAACTTGATAACCCTTTAAATCCTATAAAATAGAGTAATATAATTTTAATTAGAAACATGTAATTACAAGTTGAGATCTTCATACTTAAATTTGTAAGCTTACATGTCTTTAATATAAGAATATGTATCCAAATTTCTAATTCAATTTTGTGATTTTTGTGTTTAAAAATTAAAAATAAAAATAAAAGTCCATAGAGCTTCAAAGAGCTTTTGTGATCTTTGTGAATTTAAACATGAAATTTTTCATTCTTTGTGCCCCTATAATATGAATCCTAACTAAATAAGGGAAGTTATTTTCTAAATTAAAGTTTTTTATATTCATTTTAACATTGTATGTAGAATCCATCTAATAGGTTTAATTGAATAAATTTTGTCCTTGAAAAAGTCATACGAATAGGTTGTGGATGGGTGGAATTTGGAAATGCGTAGATGGTCATAGGTTGGGCTTTACTTTGTTAATTGTTAAACTAGCCCGACATCAACTTAAAACAATAAGGTCTAGGCCCTACCTAAGGCTAAGTTTTTTTTTTTTTTTTGGTGTAAATGTGAAATTCTGAATATGGTGATTCCTTATTTAAAAGCAATAGTCAAATATTATTATCACCTTTCTTTAACCAATCTCTATCAATTTGGAAAATGGAAATTAGGCCTTTTAGGAATGGAAGATAAGGAAAGACAATTTAGCATAAAGGATAAGGATATGGGAGCCTATGTGTTCCTATTAATTAATAATTGTGAAATTGCTCACTCTAAGTGGGTTGAGTGCGAGATGATGGCATAAATAACAAGTATACTTATATATATAAGTCTAATGTAATCTATAATATTCCAAAACAATAATTTTTAAATATTAATTTACATTTTAAATTTTAATGATTAGTAATTGTTCTCATATTAAATTCAATAGTTATTAGTGACCATTTGGTCTCCACCTGAACACTTTTAAGAACATATGCTAGTAGTTCCTTTAGAATGTTTGGAGTATAAGTGAAGAAATTTTAAAAGTGAGAGGTAAGATACCTTCATTCTCAATAAACCCATCAAATGAGTTTGCAGACAAATTTAGATGGTGAAGTTCTTCAAAAGGAAGGAATAGGGAGACATTTAGTAACCAGAATTTGACATTTTCATAATAGTACCAATTGACTTCCAACATATTTTGTTGTTGCCTTATATCATTGAGGGAAAGCTTCTTAACTCGACCTGTGGTGGGATTGCATATAACTCGCTCCCAGTTACAACAATCACTAATGTTGTTATCTATCCATGAAGGGAAAAGAAAATCTGCATGCTCATCATTCAATTTCAGAAAAGCCTTAAATTCAAGCAAACCCATCTTCTCTTCTTCAATGCAACCTTTGCATCCACATATTTGAACCAAGAGTAGTATAAAAACCCACATCAAATATTTAGATGACAAACTCTCCATTGAGAGTTCAAACATGAAGTACATAAGAAAGACACTACTAAATTGCTCTTGATGTACAAATAGATGAAGAGTATTTAATCTAGTTGGTTCATCGTTCTTGCCTACAAATTGTCTTGACTAGTCGTTTGATAGGGCCCACCATGGATGCTAAAGTCTATATTCTATTCAAAAAGGCTATTTATGAGGAAAGAAATTGTGATAGATACAAATTATAGGGAAGACTTGGTCTCACTTTAATATGTGCCACATGTTTAAAGGATGAAGTCTTTCAAACTAAAATTTTATTGTGAGATTCAATGAAGTCATGATGTTAATGTTAATATCAAATTTAAGAGTCTTTATTTACCAATTTAACAGCAGTAAAGTTAAACTAACTTTATTCAATTGTTTAATTTGTTGATTTTATTTCTCTTTCTTTTACAAAATCAAAATAATGAAGTGAAAAATAAACAATAAATTTTTTTTAATAGATGTGAAAATTTATTAAAATAGAAAAAATAAAGAAATTAATTTCATATCAAATACTCTCTTGATCTTGAATATCTTTTTAAGTATGTTAACTTCTTTTAATATTAAAAGATCTTACAAATATCAATTATTAATTCGAATAAAATACTAAATTAAATAAAAAAAAACTAAATGTTTTTCAACTGCATATATTTTATAATTGTCTTTTAACAAATAAGTTCTTATTTATTGAAATGATAATTTAGTAAAAAATAAAAGTCAATTAATAATTTTTCATCTATAACTATATATTGTACAAAATTTTATCATATAAGAAATAAATTATTTATATTTTGTAGTAAAAAAAAAAAAAAAAAAAAAAACTTTACCAAATATTGTCACCTAGGACCTCATACAATATTGAGAGACTA
>NC_048439.1:14056540-14136218 GCF_004353265.1 Vitis riparia
GTATTATTGAAATTATAAATGTAATAAATTTAAAGATTAATAATTTTTTAATTTAAAGATTAATAAATGTAATAATTTGTTGTTTGACTCAATATATCATAAAAATAGCATGTTGAAAAATAATTTGAAGAATCTTGGTATTTATTTTGTTTAATACTTTTATTTATGTTTCATATAGCATTTTTACATTAGTGAAGTAAAAAGTTTATTTCTCTTTATATTGGAAGTCAAATACATACATGTTATAGTAAAATATATTATTGTGTTGTATATGTTATCATCAACTTTAGTTGATGCTTTTATTTAAAATCAACAAATCGATGACACCAAGAAAAGGCCCTGACCTAGGCCCAAGGGCAACTCAATGCCCGGTCTTTAAAATCTAGCCCAAGCGGCCCAACATGGTGTCCACTCCAATTATTATAATAGATTCTATTAGTTTGGGATGGAGTGCAAAATTTTTAACTATGTGATTTACATTACTTGTATAATTACTAAACAACTATAATTGTCACTTTAATGATTTTATATTAAACATATATAATTTAACGAGATATATGTCATAATAAATTATAATAATTATGTTATATATTTATCAATTATTATGATTAAATAAACAAAGTCAGAATTACAAAAAAAAAAAAGAAAAGAAAAAAAAAGGCTAATAACAAATAAAGGACTTTATTCATGCCACGAGCAAATGAACTGCTTTGAGTTATCAAATAAATGCATAAATTTAAAATAAATATGAACTCATGATGCTACTTAATCAAACTCTGAAAATGACTTTCATAGTAAAAGGTTATAATAAATTGAAAGATTATTTTAAAATTTCAATATTATACAAAACCAATTTAAGAGGGTACATTTTATTTTCTTGAGTTGCTTTTATAATTATTTATTCTTTTTTTCCCTATTAAGCTCTAAATTATTTTAACACTAAAAAATCCTAAAAAATTGAATTTTTCTTTATGAAAAAAAAAACAATATATGAATAAAAAAATAACCTTGAGGGTTATGTGTTTAAGATTTTGAATAAAACAACACACAAAAGAAATAAATATTTGTAGGAAAAGAGAAAAACAACCCCAAATGGCCATGGTGGATGGTGTGGTGCAGCCGTGGACGTCGGAATTGGGCCTGAACTAATTTCTAATTGGGCTTTAAGATTGGGATAAACAAAATGGGCTTAAAATTGCCCTAGGACCAATTTCAGGTCTACAATAATTTCACCATTTTAATTATAAATTTTAATATTTTAATAATGAATATTAATGATAAACAAATAAGTAATTACGTAATAAATTTTAAATTTTAAATTGTATACTCATTTATAAGTAATATTAAATACAAAAAATAGTTTTTTTTTTAAATTTTAAATATCGTATTATCTTTCATACATATATATCAAAATTTTGATTTTCTAAAAGTATAGATATAAAAAATGTAGATAAATAAATAAAAGAAAAAGCTAAAAGAACAAGGAAAAGTTATACCTCTTTTTGCAAATTATAGAAAATAAAATTTACAAAAATAAAAAATAGGAATTTACTACTTAAGATTCAAATCTACCATGATCTTTAAGAATTATTGCAATCTACTTCAAAAATAAAAAATAAAAAATAAAAAACCCTAAAAGGTAAAGAACAAGATGTGTATAATGCAAACACTAAATTCACAAAAGAAAAGAATTTAAAACTATATATATGATACAATATGGGATAATACTAATATATATATATATATATATATATATATATATATATATATATATATATATATAATATTTACAAAATATTTTTATATTTTAATCATGACTATTATCAACAAATAAATAAATAAGTATTTACTAAATTATAAATTATAGAACAATTTCTAAATAATATTAAACCTAAAAAAGATTTTAAAGCAAACATTTCGAATGTAATATATTTTATTTTTTTAAAAATGTCAAAAATTGAAATATAATATGTTTTATATTCTAATTCTATTGTTTTACTACAAATAAAAATAACATAACATATGTTATTGAGTAAAATATTCTAAAATATTATAAATTATTCTCTTTCACGTCTTTACTTTGACACCCATGCTATGGAATAAAAGTAAGAGGTCTGGTTATAGCGTTATAGTCTTTTCTAGAGTTCTTATTAACATGTTGAATCCTGTCAAAGACTAAAGCTACACCACCTCCAACTATTATTAAACCATAAGAGAAATGACTTCATTTCATCCCAATAGATAAATCATCTTCATAATCACCTCTAAAGGGAGATGAAAAAATAACAATTCTTGGACCGTAACTTTTGGAAAAATATAAAGATAAATGGATGTAGATAGATATAGAAATAAAATGAAATGAAGGAATGCAAATCGATGGAAGTAAAAAGAGATGAAATAATAAGGATCTCACTTTCTTGAAATCAATTTTATATATTCAATAATTTGATAATGTTTAGAAGTTCATGCATTTTAACATTAATCAGTACATAGCTTTTCTATATTAGGAAAAATAATAAAAATTTGTATAAACTCAAAATTTGCCATCTAGGGGGTGATGTTCCAACCACTTTTATCTATACATTCAACTTGAAAACTTATAGTAAAAGATGCACGTAGAATAAGTTATGAAAATAAGAGTGTACACACAAATTTCGTAGATGGTCCTACAAAATATTTATTGAAATTAAAAATATTGTAGTTACAATTTCAAATATAATATTCTTCACAAAAAAAAATATTTTCCCTTCAATTCTTTCATATTGACCACAACTTGAAGAACGACGATGGTGTTTTCTTGATTTCGAAGATCAATCAAGGACCACAAATGGTTTATTCTTGAATGAACTCATTGAATGGCGAAGAACGTATGTATCACAAATGGTTTATTCTTGAATGAACTCATTGAATGGCGAAGAACGTATGTATCGCATTTGGATTTTCTTCCTAAGATTTTCCTTTCTAAATTTTTCTGATTTTTGAATTTATCTTATTTCTCTTAATTTCTCCCCCATTCTTGAAAAAAGACGCTTTTATTTATAGGTGAAGATAGAGAATTTGAATTTCAAATTCTTGAATTTTAGTTGCTTAATTCAAGGGATTTAGTTCCTTGAATTTAGCAATTTTTCTTCTCCCGAGATGTTTTACCAACAAGATAATAATAATAATAATAATAATAATAATAATAATAATATTTTTCTTATTATTATTATTATTATTATTATTATTATAGTTGGAGATTAGTATTTTTTTTTTAAATAAATTTATCCATAAGAGAATATCTATTTTTTGTTTATTCATTTTGAAGACTCAATTAGTGGTAATTTAATCACTAAAATTTTTATGCCTACAAATGCCTCTACTTCAAGACGCATCATGTACATGTGTTGTCATGTGGATGGGGTGGGTCTTGAAGTTAATTTTTTTTTTCAAAGAAGTATTTTAATAGGAAGTTTCCTATTTTTAAAAAATATTTATTTCCCATTTTTTTTTTCAAACTCCACTTTGTTTTCCCTCTTGCTTTACACTTTGAATCATCTTCCAATTCATTTCCCTTCTTGCTTTACACTTTGCATCCTCATCCAATTTATCATCTCTATATACATTTTTTTTAATATAAAAAATCACTTCTCACCCATAGATTATCTAACAATGCTAGAGAACTTATTTTGTGCTTCTAGAACAAAAAGTAAATTAGAGTTTCAGCAAGACAATGGGATTGAAGGCATTCTTGAGCCTTAGACAACTTCCTTCAAACTGTAGCCTAATCATAGATGTTTGAATGAAATGGATATGTTTGAATAGTTCAATGTTTAGAAAAGATGAAAAGGGAAGTCCATGGGTAAAACCTATTAGCAGTAGTAGTATAAACGCAGGTACATGCATCCTGACTTAACATAACCCATAAGGAACCCAGTTGAGTAAAAACCTATTAGAAGGGAATCATAATTAAAGGTGGCTACCTCAACTTCAACTTTTTGCTTACTTCAACTTCTGCAAACTGCCAATTAACAAAAATTTCAAACCAAGAAGCAGGAACATCTTGGAAAATAACCTAAAGGACCTGGTACCAATTTTAGGGTAGATCAGCCTACCTCAACACGCCTTAGCTCACAATCATATATCGCAGGGCAAACTTGATATTAGTTTCTGAATTTATTGTTCATCACATTGGATTTGTCCTAAATACACTTTCGTAGTGCCGTGCAGATCTATATCACCACAGATTTCCAACCTGCAATCCTCTACACTAAGAACTATAATTGTTTTGGTGGCAAAAACTTTACCTGGCAAGGTGTAAGGCTTGGCTCTTGCCTTGGGTAGCATAAATAGATTCAGCTCCTTCACCTTCCTCTCAAGTGCCGTGCAGATCCACAAGTCTATCAACGATCGCGATTCGATGTCATTGACTCCCAGATGGAGCCAGAGTTTCGCAAGACTTGCGTCTTTCTGACAGAGTGTTAGGGAGGAATCGATGGCATTGATGAACGAGGAGACATCAAGGTGTTTGGTTGCTGAAAAATCAAAGCGGAAAATTGATGGAACAGTTAGGAAGCTAGAAACCAAGATACCAGAGACCCTTCATCAAGATGCCAAACTATTTTTAATTGATCTCCACATTTGGTTACAATATAATTTTCTATTTATTTTTTTAATTCATATTTATATACATTTTGTATTATTTTAAATAAATTTTGCTATATCTGGTATCAAGCTGTTACATAAATCAAATCATGATTTATGGATATGTAAAATTATGATATGGTTATAATTAGGATGAATTCAAATATGTTAAAATTCATATTATTTTTTAATTGTCCTTATTTAGATGGATGTAAACATTTAAAAAATAGTTTTAATTATTTATTCTTACTTTAATCTATCATAATCCATTAAAAGATATTTCAAATAAGTTGTTACTTTTCAACAATGACCTTATTAAATCAAATTATGACACGTGTCATATGGACCTCAAGGTTGTCTTCAAATCAAATAAAGAAATAAGTAATTTAGATAATTATAATATAGTTGTCAAAATAAATAAAAGTAGTGAATTTGATACCAAAAAAGACAAATAATAATTCTCATTAAAAATAAATTAAAAAGACATCCAAATAAACTTTTCCAAATTTTCTAAATATAAGTTTTAATTAAAAATAAAAATATTTGAAGGGTTAAGACTATAAAAAAAAAGTTTTAAAATGTTCATAAATATTAATTTTAATTAACAAGTAATAGTTATAAGGAATCGGAATGCTAGCCAAATATGTCTCTCTTAACAACCCTTGTAAAGAGGGTGCCTCCTTAATATTTAAAATAACATTGGAGGTTATCTTGAGATAGATAAAACTCAAAAAGAAAATTGCTCCTAATTAATAAAAAAAAAAAATAATTACCAACTAAACAAAATACACTAATATATTTTAATTTTAGTGTTTTGAACTTAAGTTCTATTTCTTCTCACCTTAATTCAACAATGCAAATGGATCGAATTTATAAAGTAGTTTAATGGTACAAATATGAAGTTGGATAGAGTGGGTACCAGTTTTTTGATATCAATGAAGTTCACTTCTCTTTCAAAAATGATGATACCAAGAGACTTCTTATGATTTCAACAACACTCAAGACCCTGACCCAAGGGAACTCAAGGCCCAATTTACTTCTCTCACGACCAGCATGGTGTCCAGCCCAATTTTTAATAGATACTATATGTTTGGAGTTTAAAACTTCTAATTTGAACTTATACAATATAATTTATTATTTCTTGTATAAATATTTTATACCCCTACAATTCGTCACTTTAATGATCTTATACCATAGTTGAAATTAAATATATAAGTCATGTTTGATTGTCTAGATATAGTATGGGATAGGATATTCAACAAATTTAATGAATGTGTTTGAAATTAATGATCTTATACTATATTATTTATGCATTATTGAAATTATATATCCAACAAATTTAAAGATTTCTTTTCAAGCATCTTGACGTTTATTTTAGTTGATGCTTTTATTTATTTTCTATTTAGTATGGTTTTTTTTTTTTAACATCACAGCAATGTACTTCTTCAAGATGATGATAACCAAGAGAAGGCCTTGACCTAGGCCCAAAGGCAACTCAAGGCCCAGTCTTCAAGATCTGGCCTAGACCTAACACGGGCCAACATGGTGTCCACCCCAATTCTTATAATACATTCTATTAGTTTGATGGAGTTAAAAATTTATACATTATGATTTATATGACTTGTATAATTAGTACACAACTATAATTTGTGACTTTAATGATCTTATATTATATTTTATATTAAACATATATAATTTAATGGGATATATGGTGTAATAAATTATAATAATTGTGTAATATATTTATCAATTATTATGATTAAATAAGTAAGGTCAACATTACACATGAAAAAAGATTTAATTGATCGCGTCTTCTTGATAGTATTGATCTTCTATTGTGATAATTACATTTAAATGTGATTTACCTATAAAGAAAATTATAAAATCATTAGGATTTTATTCATGTTATTAACAAATGAACTTCTTTCGGTCATCAAACAAATATTTAATTTTAAAATAAATATGAACTCAAAATGCTACCTAATCAAAATCCGAAAATGGCTTCCATAGTGTAAAAAAAGAAAAGAAAAATCCTAACAAATTGAAAGATTATTTTAAAATTTCAGTACTCTACAAAACCAATTTAAGAGGATAAATTTTATTTTCTTGAGTTACTCTTCCAATTATTTATTATTTTTTTCCCCTATTAAGCTCTAAATCATTTTAACACTAAAAAAATTCCTAAAGAATTGAACTTGTGTTTATGAAAGTAAACAACATTTTTAACATAAAAAAAAAAAAAAAAAGTTCAAGAGTAATGTGGAAAAAGAGAAAAACAACCTCAAAGTATTGAAAGTTGTAAATATAATCTCAGTCTTATACTCCTTCATTCTTTTTGTAAGTGTTTGGATAGGAAATAAGGATAAAAAAAATGTTTGAGGGTATTTTATAAAAAAAAATGTTATATTTTATGTCTATAAGAAGGTTATTTTTGTGAATATATGATTTTTTTAATTAAATAACCCTAAAATAAATAATAAAGAAAAATAAAAAATAAAAAATGGAGAAATTTAAGCAAAAATAAGAGTGCAAGGTTTAACTCAAATGTTGATTGAAAAAAAAAGAAAGTAAATTAGCATATTTATTTCGGTTTTCTATATGGTATAGTTTTTTACATCACTGAAAGAAACTCAAGGCCCAATCTCAAAGTCAAGCCCATGCCCCTCTCATGAGTCAGCATGGTGTCCAGTCCAATTATTAATTGATTTTATTGTATGATAGAGTTTAGAACGTCCACCAATAACTTATTACAATATAATTTTATAACTATTATTTGTCACTTTAAAGATCTTATATTATATTTAATATTAAACATATAGAGTTTAATGAACGTGCAACATATTATTATTATTATTAAACGAATGTGCAAACAACCCATGTTAGGAATCAGTTGGATGGTGCCTACATTTTGTTTTTGCAGGAAATTGGAGGAATAATTACCTGGGGGAAGAACACATTTTGTGGAGACATGTGGTTTGCCCACAAGCACTTACTTTAGTGCATGGAAGCTTCTCTGGTTGTTGGAAAATGTGGATGCTGTGAAAAAAGCTGTCGAAACAGGGGATGCTCTGTTTGGAACAATAGACACTTGGTTGATTTAGAGTATGACAGGAGGCTTGAATGGTGTGGTTCATGTAACTGATGTCTCAAATCCATTCCTGCTGAAATTTTGCTCAAGATTGTTGGTAATGCTGAGATTATTGGAACGGTCAGAAAGGGATGGTACATTCCTGGGCTCCCAATTTCTGGATGCCTCGGTGACCAGCATGCTGCAATGTAGGGCCAAGCTTGCCGAAAAGGTGAGGCCAAAAGCACATTTGGGACTGGGGCTTTCATACTTCTCAATGGGCTTTTAACCACTTTGGCATTTAAGCTTCGATGAGAAGCTCCAACCATCTATGCTCTAGAGGGCTCTGTTGCAATTGCGGGAGCTGCAGTTCAACGGCTCAGAGACAGACTTGGTATAATAAGCATTGCAAGTAAGATAAAGGAATTAACAGCAAAAGTTGATTCTTCGGGTGGGGTTTATTATATATATATTGGTATTCAATGATACTAAGACATCCATCAAACATGTGGTGCTAATTTTTTTTTCAAGATTTCTCAAATAAACACAACATTATGTCTTCTCCCATTATTCTTGTTTATATTGAAGAAGTTTCGGGCATTTTGTTTGATGCATTCCAATGATAGATCAACTTTGACTATACAAATCATCTACCTTTTTGGTTTATATTGGAAATTTCTAAATTAATTATTCTACTTTGATGTGTCTTAATAATTTAGTTTAATATACTCCAAACTTTCAATTTTGAGAAATCTCAATAGAACAAACTTTCAATTGTGTGTATCTCCATTCATGTAGAGAAAATATTTAGAGGTTTCAACAAATAATTATGGGATAATTATAACCCAATTATATTTTAACTCATAATTATAATTATGAGTATTTATAGGAGCATGCGCATCCACCACCATGTGTTGCCCCGATAGAAGTGACACATAGATCCAATCAACAATCACCGTAGAGCCATCTAGGGACCCAACTCAATGTGGGGTATTAAATATGACTAGATCCACAACATAATTACCTTAAAGCATGAACCGACTTCAAGGAATCACCGTTGAAAAAACCCAACCCAAAAGATGGACAAAACACATTGATGTAATGATCCAACCCCATAGTTAACCATGAAATGATTGGACCATAAAATTTTTACCATAATCATCATGGAAATGGCTGAGGTGTTAAAGAGATGCATAATGAAACCATTAAAAGAACCCATTAATTGGTACCACCATTGTCATCTTTTTGTAGACTATCAATAAAAGAACAACTATAAGAAGGGAGTCCCTCCAAGGACAAGGTACACACAAGAATCTAATCACTCTTTTATTTATTTGTCTTCTTTTTGCCATTAACTAGATCATTGAAGAGAGGTTGGTTTAAGTGATCTCACTCTATTTCCTACATGTCTATTTGCTTTGCAAGTGACACTCGGTTCAATGTTATCAAAAGAAGGCCAAAAAAATATGGGACAATAATTGTAAAGAAATAACAAAAATATAACACAAAAAATATTAGAAAAGTACAACTAAATATTGCAACAAAATATATTGCCAAGATATTCAACTCATAAGAGGGTTACTTCATACTAAATATTAAACAAACAAGAAAGCTAAAAAAACCCAAATAATTCACACCAAAAGGGTCCACAAAATAAGCCCTAAATTAAGCTAGAGAAGGACATATTGATATTACTTCAAAAGGCCCAAGTTATAAATGAGCCCAAAAGACCCATACCAAGCAAATACCAAACATGGCCTCATGTACAAGCCTTAGGACCACCTTAAAAGCCCATGATCTCTATCCTCGTCTACCTCATATCCAAGCTAAGAGTAATGGATACATAAAATAGTACAATATTTGGTAATTATATATATCATAACAATTATTCCACTAGTAGACAAAAAGATGATTATTATTTGTATCACCAAATTCAATTCTATGCCAGAAACAAGTAGTAGTTAATTATACAAATATCATCCAAATTAAAAGTATCTAATTATATAAATAAGCTAATAACTTGGAAAAAGTATCACAAGCAAAGTGATAACAAGAATATATACATTCCTCAATAAAATTGAACCATCGTTGATGCTAATAAGGGTTTATGTAAAGGATGGTTGCAAATCCTAGCAATATCATGATATATGATGTAACAAAAGTTGCAAAGAAAACAAAGGGATTGATATCATACCATTTTGCCTCACTTTCTTGAGAAGATTGTGATGGTGAGTCTGGTGACTCAATACTTGTGTTGCATTTCCTCTTTAACATTGGCCCACAAAGAAAAGGATTATCTTCATAGTTGCTTTCACCAAATGTTCCAAATTATGCTTTCATATCTGGAACTCTACCAGAGATGTTGTTATGAGCCACACTAAACACCTCTAAAAAATTGAGTCCAATCAACTCTAGAGGAATTTCTCCACTCAATTTATTATTAGAAAGGTCTAAGCTCTCTATTTGGGAAAGATTTGAGAAACTCTTTGGAATGGAGCCCTTCAATAGATTATGAGACAAGTTCAATGCATGAATCAAACTTAGCATTCCAAGTTCATGGGGGATTTCACCAATTATGTTGTTACATTACAAGTCCAATCCAGACATGAAATTAAGGATACCACCTACGTAGAAGTCACACTTGTTCTTGGTGACAAACTCAACTTCATCTTTTTCTTCATATGCAAAACTTGGGTATCGCCAATATTTCACCCAGTAACCTGGATATACAGTAAGAGAATTTTCTGCATACCAAGAATAATGGAACTGTCCAAACATGCAGTACTCCTTTTTTGTCTCCCAAAATCTGATATGGCCAAAGCATCTGGGAATTGGCCCTGAAAAAGAGTTGTTTGAAAGATCCATCAAGCTTATTTCAGTCAAATGACAAAGATGATTTGGAATGAAACCACTTAAAAGGTTTCCTCTTAGCAAAAGAATCTTTAGCTTCAAAAATGCAGAGATTGAATTAGGAATGCTTCCAAATAATCTGTTATCTCTAATATCCAAAGTGAATAAATATGAGGAATTAAGAAAATCTTTGGGTATTAATCCTATAAACATGTTCCCTTGCAAATGTAGATGCTCTAAATACTTCATGCTCTTCAATGAAGAAGAGATCCTGAAAGAGCGTTTCTCAAAATGTCAAGAAACTCCAAGGTCTACAATTGAGAAATCTCAGGTGGTAATTTGCCTTTAAAACTATTGTTGCCCATGACCAATGTTACCAATGTTGTCATGTTACCTATCCAAGTTGGAATTTCACCTGACATGTAGTTGTTGCTCACATCCAACTCCCACAACCACGAGCTTCTGGAGATTACATTTGACAGAGTTCTCGTGAACTGATTATTGTCTAAATGCAAATACAGTAACCCAGTCAAGTTAAAGTCCCTTGAAAATATTTTACCATGAAATTTATTATTTGATAATTTCAAAATCGAAAAATCTTTTGCTGTAAGCAATTGTTTTGGTACTTCCCCCGAGAAACTATTAGCAGACAAATCCAACGACCATAAGGAACTCATTTTGGCTATTGAGGATGGGAGAATACCTTCAAAACCATTGGGGAAACTTCCTGTCAAGTTATTATGGGAGAGATCAACCACCGTCTTTTGGAATTGGTATTGAAGAAAACCAGGAAGGTCACCGGTGAGCTTACAGTAGGACCCAACCAACTGGATATTCAGTTTCTACATCAAATTTGTTGTAACCACTTCCAAGTATGACCACCTGAAGCTTGGAGTGATTAGCAAAAGAGCTGAAAGAGAATGAATCCTCAAAAAGATTATGACTGAGATCGATGTACTCCAGGGATGTGAGATTAGCTAATAGAGAGGAAGAGGCATTTCCAGAGAATAGGTTGGAAGAGAGATCCAATAACCTCAGAGATGTAAAATTATTCAAACATGGAGGAAGGATCCCATGGAAGAAGTTGGAATTAAGATCCAACTCTTGCAGCTTGTTCAATTGGCACAAGCCTACAAAAGAGAATAAGACATGTAACTAATCATATCCTTGACATGTCTTTGACTCCAAACTTACAACAAGTTATTTCTCACTACTATTAATGAGGTTTTCATGAATTAAGAGGCTTATATGAATTAAAAATAATGTTTTTCATTAAGTACTAAAAATTAGTAGACATCACTTAATTACCATAAAGAAATGATAATCTTTAAATAATATTAAAAAAATTGTAGAGTATGATCTTCTTAAACATCAACAAGATAATATTTATGATTTTTTTAAATAATAATCTCTAAATCTAAAAGTTGGTCTTCCTTGAATAAGTTTTCTCCAAATTGTTGAGTTTTTCAAATCAGTAAAAAGAAAGACGAACATAAATGACGTTAGGAATTTTTTTTTAAATGATTTAGTATTATAATTTGGAGATAAAAATATTTTTCCCTTTCATTGAAAGATTTTTTATTCAAATTTTGCATCAAATGAAGCAATTTGACTATACTTCCAAAAATTCAATTTCCTTAATTTTTTTGTTATTTGTTCCCCTGTTTCTCCTTAAATCTGTCTAACTCCTAATTAAAAATATTTTCTTTTAAAGTATTATTCATTCTTGAGAAGCAGCAAGAAAAAGAAAAAAATAAAGAAATAATTTTTCTATATTTGGAGAAAATACAAAAAGGTAAGAAAAGTTCTAAAAAAAAATAAATAAATACTAAAATTTGTTTCCCTATTTATCTAAGGCTATGTTTTCTATTGAGAAAATTTGAGGGAAAAGAAATATAGTAGGGGGAAAAAAAAAGAGAATGAAAGAAAAAAATAAAAAAAGAATTACAAAATCATTTTCTTGTTTGGTTGTCCACAACAAAAAGTAAGGGAAAGAGAATTAAATTTTTGAAAAATACAATTTCTTTAAAATTTCTTCACCTTTTCCTTAGCATTTTTTTTTATGGGATGGAATAATTTCCCAAATTCCTTTCTATTCCCTTATTTTTTTTCATAGTTACTTATAATTTGTTGTTACTTACTATTAATGAGGTCTTTATGAATTATAAACATTGGTAACTCTGAATACTGTAAAGATTCATCAAGAACAAAACATGCTTATATAATTGAAAGCAAGTTATTTAATTCTAACTTACATTAACTATGACAACTCTTTTTTACAATGTGCTATCCTCTCTAATGTTTATGAAACAAAGAAAGTATAACATGTGTACCTTGATTTTGTAAAGAACCATTGAGGCCATTCCAAGACAAGGATAAAAACTAGAGAGAAGACATCAATCTTATAGATGATGGAAGAATCCCATTGAGGAAATTATAACTCAAATCCAATATCTCCAAATTGTTTAAGCTTGCAAACTCTATTAAAAGAAAATTAAAATAACTAGTGTAAGAAAAGACATTGATCTTAGATACAAATGAAATAAAATGTTTTCTACTTAAAAAAATAAAATTACCAAAACATATTGTTTTACTTTTTTCATAACAAACTAAAGAAATGCATTGCTTTTATAAACCATAACACTTCGTTTACTTTTCTATATAAGTATCTAAATTCCCAACAAATACTTTTACCATTATTATATTCAACGATGACTATGATATTTATGAGCTTAAATAGTAAACTTTTACTCCAATTGTTTAGTTTTTCAAATCCATAAACAAAAATATGAACATAAATGATGTTAGGAGATTTTTTAAGTGATTTATTTTTATAATAATTATTATTCACTTTAAAAATTTATTTTTACTTTTATATTATTCTATTTTCTTCTCAAATTTTGATTGCTCTTAAAAATTGTAGTTCTCTTAAATTTCTAGAATCTCCTTACAACTTTTTTTTTCTTATCTTTCCAAAATTTTATGACTTCCAAAATATTCTTTGTTCAACTTTTATGATCCTCCATCTCTACTTTTGGAAATAAATGCATCAATCTACTTATTATTTGTCAAAAACTCTTTGTCTATTAATTTTAAAAACTTTTATATATTTTTTGCATAATTAAAACTTGAATTTTATATTTAATTGCCATAATAGTATTTTTTTTTTTTAACTAGGTGCATCGTATGATATATTTTAAAATACATTTAAGAAATGACTAAAATGAGTAAACTAAAATAAATAATATCTTGAGGTCAATTGAGATGTAATTTATTATTTCATAGTGTTGATCTTCATTAACACTTATTTTTAAGAACAATTTTAAAAAAAATCCAATAAAAGCATTTGCAAAAATGTTATCTATCAATCATTGGATAAATCTAAGAGTTTTCATCTATCTGAGGGATGGAAGATAGTAAAATTTATAGCCTTTAAAACTGCCTAGAAAGAAATGGGGAATCATATATGGGTTGTCTAAAGTAGACATTTGAAGGTAGATCCAAATGTGTATGAAATGAAGGGGAGGATTATATAATCCAACTAAATTGTTGGATTATTTTCTTGATTTACAAACCTATCAATCTAACATTACTTAGTAGTATGTCATATGATTTACAACTAAACTATTGCATAATTCAATGGATTTAAATCCAATCACTCAATAAAATCAAACACTTAATGCCCAAATTATTTCTAAGAAGTTTCCAAGAAAGAGAGAAAGAGGAAAGCTTCTCCATAAATTGGTTCAAATTATTTGATGATCAATAACATTATAATCATGTACATTCCACTAGGAAAGAAACAAGAAAAGCCAAAAAGCCTTAGTTGGAATGCTTATTTCCTTTAGTATATATAAACAGATAGAGATATATTTTGAAGTATTGTTTTGTCATTAAACAATAAAACTTAATAGACATAAATTACTTAATTACACTAATAGGAATGAAGACACACAATCAACTAATTATAGTAAAGTATAACAATAATAACATCAAGCTCATGTCTCCAAATTATTGAATTTCAACTCCAAAAAAAAACAAAAAAAAGATAAACCTAAATAATTTTAGTAGTAAACATTTTTATTTTTAAATGATTTTAAGTAATTAAATACTATGATCTAGAGAGAAAGATGTTTTTCCTTTCCTTTTACTATCATTGAAAAAAATTGTTGAGGAAATTTAATAATTTGCACGTGAGTTATCCTAGTCTTTAGTGAGTTTGTTTACCTAGTCATAGGAGTTTGTTTTTAACGTGGGATAGTGCCTATTTTCATGTTGCTATCAATTATGTATTAGCCTATTTATAGGCTGTTTGTTTATCAATAATAATAATAATAATAATAAATAGAAAGTATATCCTCTGCTTCCTATTGTTATTGTGAAAAACATTTTATTAGTTTTTTGTTTATATTAGTGGTATCATAGCAGGTTTCGAGGATAGTAAAAGTGAAAATAATGGCTTCCAAAAGTTTTGTACAACCAGCCATTCCACACTTTGATGGTCACTGTGACCATTGGAGCATGCTCATGGGAAACTTCTTGAGGTCCAAAGAATATTGGACAGTTGTTGTTTTTGGAGTAGTAGAGCTAGCAGAAGGTGTTGTGTTGATAGATGTGCAAAAGACAGAGCTTGAAGGTTTGAAGTTAAAGGATCTTAAAGCAAAGAATTATCTCTTCCAAGCTATTGATCGCTCAATCTTGGAAACCATTCTTTGCAAGGACATCGCCAAGCATATTTAGGATTCCATGAAGAAGAAGCACCAAGGTACAACAAGGGCTAAGAGGTAGAAACTTTAAGCACTTCGTTCGAAGTTCAAAATGTTTCGAAAGAAGTCAGGAGAATTAGTTACAAATATTTTTCAAGAACAATGGCAATCGTTAACAAGATGCGGATCCATGGCAACAAGACAGAGAATGTTCTCATTGTTGAAAAAATTCTTCGATCCTTGACACCAAACTTTAATTTTGTTGTTTGTTTTATAGAAGAAGCTAATGATGTTGGTTTACTATCAATTGATGAATTACAAAGTTCTTTATTGGTTCATGAGCAAAAAATTAACCACTAGGAAAAAAAAGAACATACATTGAAGGCCTTATAAGAAAATCACTCTACACCTAGTAGAGTTTATAGAGGACAAGGAAGAGGCAGAGGTCAAGGTAGAGGAGGTATAAATAATAATGATCGTGGGAACCAACAACAAAATCATCATCATTAAAAGAGTCAATTTTAAGGAAAAGGGAGAGGACATGGAGGCCATCACTCAACAACTTATAGATCAAAGTCAGCAGACAAGTTCAATGTTGAATGTTACAGATGTCATAGGTATGGCCATTATAAATCAGAATGTCAAACTGATTTGAATAAACAAAGTAGAGGTCAAACTAACTTTGTAGAAAAAGAAGAGGTGTCTCTTTTGATGGTATGTCACGTGAAGGAAGAAACTCAACAAAACATGTGGTATTTAGATACTGGTTGCAACAACCACATGTGTGGAGAGAAGGAGGCATTCTCTGACTTGGATGAATCATTTCGCAACTCTGTTGAGTTAGGTGACAACTCCACAATTTCTATTATGGGAAAAGGAAGGTAACAATCCAAACCAAAGGAAATTCCACCCACACTATCGCTAATGTTCTTTTTGTGCCAAATTTAAAGACCAACTTGCTTAGTGTGGGTCAATTACAAGAAAAATGATACAAGATTCTTATCAAAGATGGAGTATGTCAGATTCAAGACACAAAGTTGGGCTTAATTGCTCAAATTAACATGACGGTGAATCGTATGTTCCCAGCCTTTTGACAACAAGTGGCATTCCAAAAAATTTATGGCTTGAAGAAGTTAATTAGAGCATTCATATATTGAACAGAAGTCCCACACTTGCTGTTCAAAATATGACACTAGATGAAGCATGGAGCGGAAGGAAACCTGTTGTAGATCATTTCCAGATTTTTAGGCGTATTATCTATGCCCATATTCCAGATGAGAAGCGGCGGAAGCTAGATAACAAGGGAGAAAAATGCATCTCATTTATAAAATACTTGGTAATAAACATATAGGATTTGGAAGTTTCAATAATAAAAACAAATTCTTCAAATAAAAAAAATTTTAAAAATTAAAAAAATAAATAAAAACAACTATCCTAACAAAATGACATGTAGATTCTTTCAATCAATGACTATCTTATAAAAGTTGTCGTAATGAAGAAGGCTAGATACATATGATTGCAAATGAATTGACTTTGAGAGCGATATAATGTTTTTAAGTAACTAATGAGTTACGAAAGAATTAAATTCACTAAACAAATATATAGTTTCATAAAATATATGCTAATCTATATTATATATATATATTAATTGAGAAAAAACAAAGTTATTCTAATACTATTTTAAGATACTTATCTATGTAAATACTGTATATGTAGGTATTCATTGATAATCAAGTAAATTTATAGAAAAAGAAGTGTTCAATTACTTCAAAAAATATTAGTTATATCAAATATGTTTCACATATTTGATGCATCTAATTGAAACTTGAAAATTTATAAGATGAATTAGTCTTCTTCAAACCAAGTTTTATGATATACTTGAGGAGAACTACTATTTTAGTATGATGTCTAAATTACAATTTTAGATGCATGCTTACTTTAATCGGCCTCTCTAAGCATAAAAACATTCACTAAAAGTCCCATAATGTAACTTCAATTTTATTGCAATATTTCATTTTAGAGGTGTTCAAAATTTTCTTTTGTTAACATATGGGAAAAACAATTCTCATATGTTCAGACATGAAGTACATAAGAAAGATAGTACTAAATTACTCTTGATATACAAATAGATGAAAAGTATTTAATCCAGTTGATACATAGTCCTTACCTATGAATTTTCTTAACTAGTAGTTTGATAGGGCCCACCATGCATGCTAAAGTTTATAGTTTATTCAAAAAGGCTACTTAAGAGGAAAGAAATTGTGAGAGATACAAATTATAGGGAAGAGTTAGTCTTACTTTAATATGTGCTACATGTTTAAAGGATAAAGTCTTTCAAACTAAAATTTTCTTGTGAGATACATTGAAGTCTTGATGTTCATATTAATAATAAATCTAAGAGTCTTCATTTACCAATTTAATGGTACAAAAATTATACTACATTCAATTGTTTGATTTGCTAATTTTATTTCCATTTTTTTTTATATAGTTGAAAGTCATGGATCAAAATCTCAAGAATAAAGTAACTTTTTGGATATTTTATTTTGGTACTCTTAAATTAATAACTACAATGTGCTAAGTGACTTTCAAGTTTCAAATTGTTGCTAAAATGATAAGATATTAGTATTACTACACCTTTTATGGTGCATTCTATCATACAAGAGAGGTATCATACCATTATTTTTTAGAGCATAGAATGTTGGAAAGCCTATCTTAATTTCTAAATTCAATGGTTAATTGAATTTGATTTTTAAACATTACACAATCTAGATGAATGGAGCTAAGGTACCTCTATGGTAGCTTCTAGGAATTTTGTTCCTACTCATGTCTCTGAAGATGTTAATGAAAAGTCCACATATCTATTGTTACATAAAGTCTAGCCCATCTCAACCAAAATCCAATAAAATGTCTGTTTCAATAAATATTATGTTTTTATTATTAACATTTAAATTATAATTTTAGAACCAATTCTACTTTAATTAGCCTCTCTTAAGCATAAAACACTTACTTATAGTCCTACCGTGTAAGCTTTAATTTTATTCCAATGTTTCGTTTTTAGGGGCTTTCAAATTCTTTTTTCTTTAATAAGTAGGAAAAACATCTTTTTAAATGTCTATTACATAATAAAACATTGAAGTGAAAAATAAATAATAAATTTTTTTAATGGAAGTGAAAATTTATTAAAATGGAAAAAATAGAGAAATTAATCCAATATCAAATGCTCTCTTGATCTTGAATATCTTTCTTAAGTATGTTAACTTCTTTTAATGTAAAAAAATCTTACAAATATTAATTGTTAATCCAATTAAAATACTAAATTAAGTAAAAGAAAAACTAAATATTTTGGAATTGCATATATTTTATAACATCTTTTTACAAATAAAGGCTTATTTATTGAAATGATAATTTGGTAAATAAATAAAAACTAATTAATAATTTTGCATCTATAAAAATGTATTATACAAAATTTTATCATACAATAAATAAATTTGTGGACCCCGCATTTCGGCTCAATGCATTTCCCACTCGATGGCGAGCTCGATTTTTATTTGAAAATTTGATTTTTATTGATTATTTGAAAATGACTTGGAGTCGCCACTTATTTTTGTTTTATTTTTAAAGGGTAAACAAAATAAGAAAGAAAAACCCTAAGTGTGACTCCTTATTTTGGAAAAGATGGCCTACGAAAAACCAGATCGGGTTCGGGGGTCAGGTTACTTATCGGGAAGGTACGGTAAAGACCGTAGCACCCCTCTAAGTCCCTAAAGTCGGGTCTCTACTAATAAAGTGAAGCTAACATGGCAATGGATGAATAAAATCAATGAATACCCACATCAATCATGCATGTATGAGAATCAGAATATATAAGATGAATTATCGGAACAAATGAATGCGTACCTGGGCAGCAATCTCGAATGCGCTATCATGAAAGGGGGTTAGTGAATAAACACAGAATGACCATATGTATATCAAGGAACAGAGTAAATCAATCACATACAGTTAATGAATCAATCAATCGGTCAATCAATTATAAAATCAAGCATGTAGGGCCCCCACCAAAGCCCGTTTATTTTGCATGAATTAATTCTATGAATTCCATTATTCGGAATTATGGAATTTATTCTTCGCTTATTTTAAATCGTTTTTTTAAAAAAACAGAGGAGATGTGAGCATTGCTCGCCAAAACAGAAGATGACGACAAAGTTTTATTAAAAATGGGATTTTTGGTATTAAAAAAAAACGCTAAGGATGAAGATTTTGAAGTTGAGATTATTTAAAAAGTTAGAAGCTGGGAAATTATTTAAAGAAAGGGGTTTAGGAAGATTATTTTAAAAAAACGAGAGATGAGGGAATGGAATGTGACACGTGGCCCCTTCAGTTGCATGCCGAGGAACATGTCGTCATTGGGCTCATATAGCAAAATCAGAAAATAATCAATTGTCCGCTGCAGGACCCGCATGGGACGTATCAGGACTTCTCTCTGGTCTTCTTGTGCACTCTGACTGCGCACATTTGTACGTGCTCGCCTCACTGGTGGACTGTGGAGGTTACTGCTGGGTGATCTGGCCGTTCTAGGCAAGTGACTGCTCGTATGGAGGTGACCCCATGCTTGGGGCACTTCCATTTGAATAAAAGGTAGATTGTGGAGATTGAAAATTCCGTTGTTGTTGGAATTGTGGGGTTAAGAAGGGATTGCTCGGCAGGATATGATCTGAATCAGGGTTAGAGGGCATCTCTCTCCTTGGCTTTTCTTCTTCACGAATTATCAAGCGCCCTTGCCTGTTGCAACTCATCATTTAATGGAATAGCAGAGAGTGACTCTATAATGCTTCCCACACCTGCACCATTCCAGAGAGGATGTTTCATTCGCATTGTTCCTAACTAGGCTGTCCATCAACTGATATAACTTTCTCTCAAGTGTCCGCACTTGATCACGTGATTGCTTCAGTACAGAGCTCGCAGAATCTTTAACAGAGCCATCTTCATCTACTACTTGCTGTATCAATTTAACCAATGATCTATTTATAACCAACCCCATTATCACTTCTGAAGTAGGCATGAGACGTTTGTACCAATCTGCATCTTCCTTGATGGCAGCTTTGAGATTAAGCTGCAAAGTTTCTGCAAGCTGTAGCAGAGCCACCACCCTACACAATAAAATTGCTGCAACCAAGGTTTCTAGCCACACCCAATGCATCATGGATGCTATGCTTTGTCTTCTCTATCACCATTCCGTCATCAATACGAATAAATATAGCTACAGCCCATGAATCTGCACAATGTTCAATATACAGCATTCGATCTTTAGTGGTACCAAATGATCTTTCGCGAACCAAACTAGCCTTGCCCGTCTTTTCTGGTGTCAATTCTCAGAACCTCGGCGCAATTCTTCCACCTATGGCTATTTCTATCAACTCTAACTCCACACCTGGTCAGCATGGTTGCTCATTGTCTACGCAGCGGCCTTCATGTTAAGGTCTCGAAGTCTTACAGTCTTGTCCAAAGAATTGCCAAACTGCAATGTTTCTATACTGTCTATTCCTTTCAAACAAGCCACATCTCTCTGATAGGATTTCAAAATAGCCATGCCATTTAGCATCGCACCTGGATGTGCTTCTGGATGACGTGCACCAGACTGAAACGGGCTCTAAACTGCAGTTGTTGCTGATCTGAGAACACGGATGCTTGCGAGAGAGGGCGTTCATTGACTGATCATGCTGTTGTGGCACACCCGAAACCTATTGTCACCATCCTTGTCATTCTTCTGGATCGAGATCCAACAAGCTAGTCGTTTTCTAGAAACTCCATTATCACTGACCCCTCCATGAAGGCTGCATTCTTCATCACAAACAGTAGTAGAGCAGCTGATGCCAGTGTATCCATTAACATATCAGCAGACCTCAGATGAAAGGCACTTGTCATGTCTATTACAATTGCTAGGGCAAGAGCGTTTACTGTAATCATGACCATGAATCCCAAGAAAATAACGACTCCTTCCATCAACACAGTCTCCATTGAAATCACGTGAATTGGGACAATGCCCAGTTACAAGAAATGGGTATGAATATTCGGGGATGATGAGCTCAGAGATGGGTTTCGGGTGTCCTTTGCGTGGGACTAGGAGGATGGGTTTGTCGGGCGTCATGGAGGATGATGAAGTCTAGTGAGTGAGAGCAGTGAAGAGATGGCATGGGGGAGGTGCAAACAACCGACAAGGGATGCTATGACATAAGGTATATTACCTGTGGAGAATAAGGCATTGGGGTAAGCCAACTTGTAGAGAGAGAAGTGGGTTTATGGGTGTGGTCAGATGGATACGTGCATGAGAATTGATGAGATGGGCATGAAGAGATGGTCAGTGGGTATGAAATAATGAAAATGGGGGTGGTGAGGAAAATAATGGATGAGTAATATGGCCATGCATTGGGGGTGTGAGTGACATAGGATAGGATAAGTAGGATGGGAATGGATGAGGTGGCAGTGGGTATGAAGAGAAAGAAGTGGATATTAAGAATGATGGCCAGATTTTGCATGATTTCATGCACGTGAATGGGTGAAGCTGGGACCTCCATGAAGACTTTGAGTGGACTTTGGGTGGTGGTGTAGAGAGAAGGGTAACAATACAAATGGATATGGGCATGGGGCTCTGTTGACGAGCAAGACAGCAAACCCCAACTCGCAACTCTTCATTATCACCTCTCGGAAACACAAAGGCATCCCCAGCAACTAGCCTCTTTGAAGTGACAAAATTACTCCATCCTGTTGTAAGCAAATGTCTCCGGGGTTGACCTCTAAATATATGCTTAAATCGCCACTCATATCCATGTAGATCTCTAGCAACTAATTCCTGAGTTGGGGTTGCTTGGCTCATACCCAATGGGAACAAGCATTCATTGGCATGCTTACGGAGAACAGAAAACCCCCCATGTGGGCTTGTATCAGAGGCTGTTAAAGTCTTGCAAAATGAATGAACGGATTGTTTTGGAGCCTCATCAGGGCATGAATCAGGACTCTTGGGCTCTGTTTGATCTGCTTCTGGCTGTAAAGTGATCTGTGAATAAACTTCGTCTGTTTCTTGTTCTTCCAGTAACCGGGTGTGAACAACACGACAAAGGATCTTTGAAGGAAGACTGAACAATGGAATCCTCTGACCCACCCCCTGATTCGTAGAGGCTTGTAATTGTTCCATGTGACCTTGGGGGAATTAGAAAACTCACTCATGAAGCTTAGGAACATCAACCAAAGGACCAGCACATGCCCTCTATAGCTCCGTAAACAGATGATCGCTTTCCAAACCTGGTTCGAGATCGCCTCTGATATTATTCCCATGCGCCATGAAAACCCACAAAGCAAAGCTCCCCAAAAGTGACGGTTCAGTGAGCTTCAAATACAGAGCCACCACCAGTGGACACTAACCCCAGCTGAACCAAACCAACCACTGCGAGGCTAGTGCTCACCAGAGAGCCAGTCCTGACTTAGCAAATTTTTTTACCACCTTACCTCCTCAGACAGAGATGAAATAAACGATGTATGCCATGGATAGATATCAAGAAACAGGCGAGGATGGAGAAACAGAGCATAAAAAAAATGAATAAATAAAGAAAAAAAAAC
This sequence comes from Vitis riparia, assembly GCF_004353265.1. Lineage (NCBI taxonomy): Eukaryota > Viridiplantae > Streptophyta > Magnoliopsida > Vitales > Vitaceae > Vitis > Vitis riparia. The sequence goes on from NC_048439.1 coordinate 14,079,398, forward strand.
TCAAAGTCCTCACTTCATGAATCGTCAGTGAATCCTCTGATTTGGTGAGTAAAAACCATCTCAAATATAACTATGAGCATTGGCATAATAGAGGTAGAGCATACTCAAATCAGCAATGGCAAACACGGATGCAAGATTTTATCTCAAAAAGCAAACAAGTGGCCTTCATTATCCACCCCAAACAATATAATGCTAAGAAAAACAACAGCAATCTGAGGAAAGACAGTGAATGAGGAGAAATGAATAGATTGCAGAGTTCATACCTCAGTTCTTCAAGCAAAAAGCCTACTCAAACAGAGAATCCCTTCTCTAGCTAGAATCTGTTCCCCTCTAACCATCCAGCTTGCTGCCCAAACTCCCAAAACTCTCTAAAAAAAAGGTCCCTCTCTCTCAAACGCGCCCCCTGAAAATCTCCTCTAACGGCTTGCTGACCTTCAAGCTCCAGGAAATCCCTTCTCCCCCAGAACCCTCTGGTAATCCTCACAATGTTGTTTTTCTCTCTAGCTTCTTTCACTCCCAAAAATAACCAAACAAAAGCCTCCCCCCCTAAAGCTCTCTGCAGCCTTCCTAAAACCATCGATACCTCCAAAAATCTCTCATTTCTCTACCCCATTTGCCCCTCTAACCACCTCTGCAGAAAACCACCCCCAAAAAGCACTACTCTGCAGCTGCCAGCCTCCACTCACCTCCACATGCAGCTGGCAACGTCCTAACAAAATCGCTCCTCCTTCTAGAACATTCTTCCAAGTGTCCCTCCCCTAGTGGTTCTCAAAACCACTACTTTGATTCCACCACAGCCCGTCTCGGAGTGACACATGGCCACCTAAGGTGGCGACACCTGTCAAACTTGGCTGCAGCAAAGCAAACCTTGAATGGGGGTCTACAAAATTATTTATATTTTGTCATAAACCAAAAATTAAAAAAACTTCACCTAATAGTGTCACCTAAGGCCTTATACAAGATGGAGAGACCTTACTTTTAAGTCAAGACTATATTTGTTAAATTATTGATATCCTTTATTAGGTGTAATAAAAAAAATCCAAAACTATGACAATATTTCCAATTTCGTAGAGGCTTTGAAGAAAATAATCAACATCTAACACCACAACTACAAATATACTAGCTACAAGCATTTGTAAAATGATTAATTTCAATCACACCCTAAGGTTTAGTGTAAATAAACTAAACCACTATTGGTTTTAGATTTCATTACTTAGAACTTCTATAAATGTATTTTATCTATATAATTTATCGAGAGCTTACTTCAATGTATCATACATATTAGGAATGAATTTACTTTCTAACTAGGTTTTCCCAATGAGATTCATTGAAGTCATGCTATCTATATTAATATTAAAATTGAAAATTTAAAGCTTAATATTTGAGAGTTCTCAATTTCCAAATTTAAGGGTGCAAAAAATAAATTAACACAATTGAACTCATTTTGATTTTTAATTTCCATTGGAAGTATTTGATCAAAATAAAAGGATGAGATGAACCTTTTAATATCTCTTTTTCTTTTTTTTCACAAAATTAAATTATTGAGATCAATTAAGTGACTCTTGAGTTTCTAATTGATGCCACAATGGTTGATGCATTGAAGGAATCATACCATCATTTTCTAGGCTAGCTGGAGGATGTCTAAAAATCTATGTGACCATTTAAATTTACTTATTGAGATTGGTTCTTACATATCCTTATGTCAAAGGGATGAAGGTAAGGAGCCTCCATGATACCATAAAATTTTCTAAAAGATATTTACAAAAAAAGAATCTGGTATTACTCAAGGCATTTTGTCCTCAATTTATGAATGACTAATCAACTTTGTATTACATTCTTTACCTAACAAATTAAACTAACCCATTTAGTGCATATTTGGGAAAAATAATCTATGGGAAGACCTATTTAATTAATTCATATATGAATTGAGTGGACTGTCTTTCTTTATGCTATACTTAATTTTTCTAAACTTCCATTTAAATTCCGCTTCTTCTAATTTAATTCATTATTTTTTTTTTATAGTGAACTAATCATCTCCCAACCTCGAGTCTCAAAGAGGCCACAAAAGCTTAAAAGCATTAGAAGTAAAAAAAAAAGAAAAGAAAAATTGTTTAATGAACTACAATCTTAAAAGAAACTTGATTTATGTGAGGAAAATTGTGTTCCTTAGGCTTTTATCTAAAGTTTCACCATTCACAACCTAATTTGAGAGAAACGCCATATTAGTGAAAATATAACTAAAGTATTGATTCATATTTAAGCCCCTTTTATATGTTTTCCATTTTTTAAATGTTTCTTTTCTTTTGTTGATGTTTCCTATAATGATAGAGTACTAAAACCCTTTGTAAATTAACTTTGTCAAGTTTAATAAAAGTTTATGTATCCTTTTGATTAATTTTGTTGAAAAGAAAAACTTAAAAGTTAATAATGAGTTTATATATAATATCAATCCTTATTTTAAATTATTTTTTTGGTTTCAACTTCAACTTTTAGTTAAAGCAAAAACGAAAAGCCTATCCCAAACAAGGCTTAAGTTCAAAGAAGCTTTTAAATGTAGCATGATATAGTTTAAATTGTAGTTAATGTTAATCAATACAAGTATAGTAAATATAATATTTAATTTAAATTAATGATGATATACTTGAAAAACAAAAAAGTAAGACTATATTCACTAAAATAAATAAAGAAAAAGTATGGTAAAATTAATGAGAAATTTAATGTGAAAATAAAATGACAAAAAAAAAAAAACTGTAATAAACATTAATAATTCTTGTCTTAGATTCTTTATATATTTTCTTAAAGACATTCTAATAAGAAAAGTGGTGTTATTCATCCATTATTTAAATTGCTTGTAGTTATTAATAAAAAATAGGAAAGAAGGAAAAGGATATTCTTATTGGTGGAAAAAATATGCGAGGTCAAGTCACAAAATATATAATGAAAAAGATGAAAATTTTGACATCCACATTTGAAAACCACTCAAGTAACGCCACACATTGGAATAATAGTTGAGTTGTAGGTGATGCCATGCAAAAGTGGTAGTTGGGCGAATTTTTTATTTTAAATTTTAAACTGACCATATGGCAAGACGTTTGAAGGTATGATTAGTTTTTATTTAAAATTTTTCACCAAAAGTAGGAAACAATAGAACTTGTTATTTACAATAATCATAACTATATATATATATATATATATATATATATATATATATATATATGTGTGTGTGTGTGTGTGAAACCAAGGTTTGGTTAATCTTGATTTTGATGATAACAAAACAAGGTTTAGAACTAATGATCATATTTCAAGTGTGATTAGGCAAGACGACTTCCAAAGTGGCAATCCAAAGACAAATCAAGCCAAGGAGAAATCATGAAGAAGAAGACCACCTCAAAGAGAAGAGTTTTTCAAGACCAAAGCTTCTTAAGATCTCTTTGTAAGGTTGTTGGTGCACTAGGACTTTCATGCATTTCATTCTTTATTTATGCACCAAAATCATTCAAGAGTAATATTGTTTTAAATATCTTAAGAATTAGATGATTTTATGTTTTCAACTAAAACCTTGTGTTAAATGATTTTCAAACTTGTGTTAAAAGGTTTTAAGTTGAAAAATGTTGAGTGTTGAGCCAAAAAAAATGGCTCAACCGGTTCAACTGGTCGACTGGTTATGCTCGTCCGGTCAAGGACCGGTTGAGGGAGGCCAAAAAGTTTCTCTCTCTCCCAGTGGCCTTTTCTTCCCGATTAAGGTTGAACCTCAACCGGTTGAGGTCCGGTTGAGGCCCAACGATCACTTTTCTTAACGGCTAGTCAACTGGTTGACCCTTAGCTCGACAGGTCGATCCCCCAACGGCTAGTTTCACTTTTTTCTTCTATAAAAAGCCTCCAATCTTCATTTTTTTTTCATGAGCTTAACCTTCCCAAATCATTCTTGATTATATTTGAGCCTTGGAAGAGTGTTTTTGAGTGCACCATTGTTTCATAACTTGCATATCTTTAGTACACCATTCAATCATAGTTTTTCTTATATCTTTGAGCTTAAAGTTCTATTACTAGGATTTTTGTGAGATCAATCTTTGTATATCTTTGAGAGGAATTTTCTCAAGTGAGGGGTATTACTTGAGAGGTTGTTCAAGAGTGGGATAACTCTTGAGAAGTGTAAAGGGTGCTTGGAGCCAAAAGTCCAAGAGGGTGAATTGGAATCATAATCCAATTGTAAAGAGATTGGAAGCTTGGTTGAAGCTTCAAGATAGTGGAACTCTCACTCGGTTAGGAGGTTGAGGAGAGTGGACGTAGGCAAGGAAGTGCCGAACCACTATAAACTCTCGTGTTTGCACTCTCTCTTCCTTAACTTTTTTAAATTATATGCCATTGTCTTTATTTTGTTTATTATATACTTGCATATAATTGTCTTTTATTTTTGTATAGTTTAAATTTGTGAAAAAGAGACCATCACTCTATTCACCCCCCCCCCCCCCCCCCCCCCTCTAGGGTGATTACCATAAGTTGGATTAGCCTCAAATTCCTAACAATATATATATATATATATATATATATATATATATATATATATATATATATATATATATATATATATATATATATATATTCACCAATGTGATTTTTAGGAAAAGAAATCTTTTTGACAACAAAATACACCTTTTTTTTTTTGTAATTTTTATGATAAAGTAAATTGTATTATTTGGAGAATAAATCCCACATTTTCTAATATTTATGAAGAAATAGATTGCATCATTTGTACAAACTTTCTTCTTTATTTACTTCCAATAATTATGCAAAAAAAAGCTTTTATTCAAACATTTTTTATTTTTTATTTACTTATTTATTTATTTATTTATTGTATCAATGTCATGGTAATTGACTCACCTTTAGCATACATAACATAATGAAATAAGATAAATGATTGAAATTTATATTAGATTTAAAGGAAATTTAAATAATTCCACAAGAAATTATTCCAACCATTTATTTCAAATTATTTAAACAAAAGGGTCTAATATTTAAGTAAGTTTTGGAATGATTCCTTCTTCTAGAGCTACCTTAAGTGATTTTGTTCAAGTCAACGAAGAAGAGGATTTCTTTCAACTAAAACTCATTATATTAGTTGATCTTGACATAAATACATATGACCTATATATATAAAGTCATCATACAATCAATTTATGGGTCCCACCATGTGAATATCTATTCTTTATTCAAAAGAGAAAACTATGCTTTCAAACCATCTGTAAAAATATTAAACAAAAGTAGCTTCTACTTTTCACATTTCATTATCCTACTTCTAAAATAATCTCTTCCACAAATCCTTAAATGCTAACTTATCTTTAATTGGAAAAGTAAATCTCTCACCCTTGTTATAAAGTCATTTAATGTACTTATTTTAGTATTTTATTGTTTTATTGTTTTATTTTTGTTTTTCGGTTTTTTTTATCTTTCATAAAAAGTTTTTTACAATTTTAAATTCTTAACTGAATATTGAAATTATATTATTTGGTAAAAAATTGAATGGTAACATGTTAAAAACTTTACATTCAATTATAACATTATTAGAAATTCAAAAATAGATTAATTAAATTTAAAATAAATTTAAAATTATAAAAAATAATATTAGGGGAATGAATGATTTGAATTGAAACATATAGTGTTGAATTTCAAAAATACAAACATTATTATAAGAAAATCGTGAATTCTTTAAATTGAATAATAATAATATTTTTATAGAAAGCATAAAATATGCATAGTAATGCTATTACTATGTGTAGAAATTGTTTTTTTTTGTTAAATATTTTTAAAAACAATAATATTTAATAGTATTTTATCTTAAATGAATTATAAAAAGGAGTATAATTTAATTTTTTTAATGTGTAAATAAATCACGTATTTTTTATTATACATACACATTTACTCCTTAGTTGAAAACATATTTTGTACCACTTCGTTTAGCAAATTATGATACCAGTGGACTTAATTTTAAGTTTTGAATTATTTTTAAAATTTTATGCTGTTGTTCAAGAATTAAATGGATTAAGTTTCATTTGACCTAGAGTTTACTTCCCTAAAAGAAAAAAAAAAAAATTGAAAAAAACATAATTATATCCATTATATGAAGTTCTACTTTATTTAATTTTTTTAAAGACAAAATTCTTAAAAGTATAGTTTTGTGGAGAAGAGGAACCAACATTGGCATTATAGACCACTTTTGGTTTAGGAAATCCTAGTATTAATTTACCTAAATTTTTAGTTCCAACATATTTTAAAAAAATTATTAGTCTCAAAAATGAATCCAAGACATTAAGTATCATTTGATTTAAGTTTGTTTACGAAGAAAAAAAATTCATGAATGTTAGAAAACCCATGGAAAAAGGTTAAGTCTTTTAAATTTCATTGCTTTTAATTTTATTTAGTAGTTTATTTAAAATTTAGCCAATTAAATTATAAGTGTGGCAAGGCCTAAAAATGTTATAAAATCCAAACGAACATACATACAAAGAAATGAAAAAAAAAAAAAAAAAGACAATGTTGTTTTGTGAATATTTGAGATTAGATGGGGTTGAGGAGAAGCTTATATTTCTCTTAAGATGTTAACGGCATGCCCATTTGTGCTATTTTATTTAAAGTCATTGCATGTTCTCATTTTTTCAGGCCATGTGTTCTCCCAGCTGTAAGGACCTTTGATGTAGAAAGGTTTAAGTAGACTGTTGAGTCCACAATGATAGGAATGATTTTCAAGATGTCTTAGAAATAGGTGGTAGCTAGATGGTGTAATGAATTAGCAGTTATGATCAGAAAGTTTGGCAAAAGGATGGTATTGTGCTCAAATCCACTTCTAAGGTTGCTTGACTCGTTGCCTTAACCACTAGTGCAGTGTACATGTATAGGCTTAGGTAGGATCCCTTTGAGCCTTATACTTCAACTATAGAATTATTTACACAATAATCATAACAATTAACATTTCTTTCTTATAATCTATGCCAAAAAAACCTTTTATTCAAACATCTTCAATTTTTTTTTTATCCATGCCATGGAAAATGACCCAATTTTAGCATAAGTAGCTTAATAAAATAAGATAAATAATTTAAATTTCTCTAAACTTTAAATGAAATTTAAATAATTCCACAAGGAATTATTCCAAATTATTCAAACAAAAAGTCTAACATTCTAAATAAGTTTTGGAGTGATTCCTTCTTTTAGAGCAACCTTAAATCATGTCTTAATAGTTTAGTTCAATATACTCCAAACTTGCAATTTTGAGAAATCTCAATAGAACAGTTTTGGGTCAAATGAATGTAGTATCACTGTTCATGTAGAGAAAAAATTTAAAGATTTCAACAAATAATTATGGGATGATTATAACTTAATTATATTTTAACTCATAATTGTAATTATGAGTATTTGTAGGGGCATGCGTATCTGCCACCATGTGTTGCCCCAGTAGAAGTGAAACATAGAGCCAATCAACAATCATCGTAGAGCCATCTAAGGACCCCCCTCTATGTAGGGTATTAAATATAACTAGACCCACAACATAATTACCTCAAAGCATGGACTGACTTCAAGGACAAAAAAATCACCATCGAAAAAGCTCAAATCAAAAGATAGACAAAACACATTGGTGCAATGATCCAATCTCGTGGTTAACCATGAAATGATTGGACCATAAAAATCTTACCATAATCATCATGGACATGGCTAAGGTGTTAAAGAAAAGCATAATGAAACCATTAAGGTTATGTTTTGTTCCGGGAAAATACTAAGAAAAGAAAAAAATGCAAAGGAAAATGATTTTTTCATGTTTGGTTGTCATATGAAAAATATCAAAGAAAATAAAATATAATTAAAACTAATTAAAAGGTTATATATTTTTAAATTATTTAATCTTTATATTAATGAGTTAAAATAAATAAAATGAGTTTGAAGTAACAAAAAAAATAATTTATCAATTTTTAATCTACTTTTTTATTTTCCTTCACTTTTTCTTTCCTTCTACTTTTCCTTTGTATTTTCTTTCCCTTGCATTTTCCTTCAAATTTTCTGGAAACCAAACATAGCCTAAAAGCTCCCATTAATCGATACTACCATTGCCATTTTTCTATAAACTATCAAGAAAAGAAAACTATAAGAAGGGAGTCCCTCTAAGAACAAGGTACACACAATAATCTAATCACTCTTTTGTTTATTTGTCTTCCTTTCACCATTAACTAGATCATTGAAGAGAGGTTGGTTTAAGTGATCTCACTTTATTTCCTATTGTGTTTATTTGCTTTGCAAGTGACACATGGTTCAATGTTATCAAAAGAAGGCCAAAATGGGACAATAATTGTAAGGAAATAACAAAAATATTAGAAAAGTATAGCTAAATATTGCAACAAAGTATATTACCAAGATATTCAACTCATAGGAAGGTTACTTCATACTAAATATTAAACAAATAAGAAGGCTAAAAAATCCCGAATAATTCACACCAAAAAGGTCCACAAAATAAGCCCTAAATTAAGCTAGAGAAGGACATATTGATATTGCTTCAAAAGGCCCAAGTTATAAATGGGCCCAAAAGACCCATACCAAGCAAATACCAAACATGGCCTCATATATAAGCCCTAGGACCACCTTAAAAGCCCATGACCTCTATCCTCTTTTACCTCATATCACCCCAACTAAGAGTATTGGAGACATAAAATAGTACAATAACTAATAATTTATATATATCACACTAGTTAAGATCATGTCTAACATGCTCGGTGGCTATGGAATGATTCTCTTGCCAAAGCTAACCTATTCCTTTTTCTTATGTCAATGTAGAAAAAAGGATTTCTCCACTAAATAAAAAAAGCGAAGAGAATGGTATTCAACTCTTATTAACTCATAAACATAATGGTTCTTATGGTTATATGTAGTAGATTTGGATAATGTTTTTCATGGTTGGAAATATGAGGCAATTGAATCCATGCATCTTGATTAATTCTGGTCAAGGTCGTGCACGAAGTTCTTTTATTAAGTAATAAAATATACCCCAAATGGAAATAATCATTAAAGAAAGGAAAGAGTTCAACACAAATTCTTTATAGGAAAGTTATAATATATTAGAGTAAGTTAATGTTTATCCTTAATTTAAATATTATTTATCTATTTATTTTTAGTTTGAATTAGAATAGGAGATGAAGTTTGAATATTGTAGAACTCAAATATATTTATATATAAATATTCATCATCATCATTGAGAACTCTATATTTTTCTTCTCTCTATATAATAATAATGCACAAAAGAAAAGAATATAAATAAATTTCCATAAAGGAAAGCTAAAAAGGAAGACTTTTACAAAAGTGTTAATTATCTTTCTATGTGGAAGAATATATATTGTCTCGAATGTAAATTAGTGTAACAAGAAATATTCTCTTAAATAAGAAAACTTTGGAACTCTTCTATAAAATAGGACATAAGACAAGTACTGTTATCCTCCTTTTAAAAATGATATAGACGATTCTTTTTTTTTTTTTTTAACAATTTAATTCTGTTACTCTCAACAAATTTATTTTTAATTTTTTTATAATTCAATTGATGAATAAAAAATCAATTTTAGCATAAAAAAAAAAATCTATAATGAATTGAGTAGGAATTAAAAGATTAAGAATTCACCCCCCTTCAATTTTAGATCTTATTTTATAAAATATTTATTCAATTTACATCTATCTATATATATATATATATGTATGTATGTATGTATTGGGTTTTTAAGGTAGAAAGAATTTAATGATTTTTTTTTTCATGTTTTTCATTAAAAATATAAATAAAAATAATAAATTCATGCCAAGAAAAATGTTTTAATACCTTAATTTCATGGAATAATTTTAAAAACTTCATTACATTTTATCCATTTTTTTTTAGAATATTGATATATTTTATATTGTTGTAGTAAGAGTGCAAGCAAAAAGAAATAATTCATATAAATTAAAATTAATAATATGGCTTCCTAATTAGGTGGCTTATTCCTATCACACTTTTAAAAATATTTCCTATTTTCTTCAACCCCAAATTGTTTATTGTTTTGCAGATGTTTTAATTATTTCTACATTCTTGAAATATATATTTTTATACAAGTGGTTTGGCTCATAAGATTGTAAAATTAGCACATTGTAAAATTGGCTCAAAATAAAATAAGCTTTTATTTTAGTTTTTTTATTTGATATATTTCAAAATGATAATGCAAGAGACTTTATATTGTCAACATGACTAAGGGCACTGGCCTAAGGAAACTTAAGGCCCGGTCCTTAAAATCAAGCCCAAGCTTTCATGTGTTGGCAAGGTGATTATCACTCATGCGTTGTAATAATTTATAATAATTGCTTAATACATTTATCAATTATTATGATTAAACAAAGAGTGTTAGTTCGCATAACAAAATAAAATATGACTTCATTATTTGATATTTCAATGGTTGTTATGATAAAATATACTAACAAATTGGAAGATTTTTTTTACAATTCCCATATTATTCCAAACAAATTTAAGATGATAAATTAATTCTTCCTTGAATTATTTTTCCAATTATCTATCATTTCTTTCATTTTTTTTTCCTAATATGATCGTGAAATTACTGAAATGCTAAAAAAGGTTGAAAGTTTGAATTTGTCTATATAAAAGTAAACACTGTACTTAATAAAGTAACCTCAAAAGTAATGTACTTAAGATCTTAAATTAAAAAATATAAAAAAATGAACACTAAAAATGCAAACAAGGGATGCTGAAATTTAAGTAAAGATAAGGGTGCAAAATTTAGATCATAACAATTATTCCACTAGTAGACAAAAAGATGATTATTTTGTATCACCAAATTTGGTTCTATGCTAGAAACAAGTAGTAGTTAATTATACAAATATCATCCAAATTAAAAGCATCTAATTATATAAATATGCTAATAACTTCGAAAAAGTATGACAAGCAAAGTGATAACAAGAATATATACATTCCTCAATAAAATCGAACCATCTTTGACGCCAATAAGGGTTGATGTAAAGGATGGTTGCAAATCCTAGCAATATCATGATATATGATGTAACAAAAGTTGCAAGGAAAACAATAGAATTGATATCATACCATTTTGCCTCACTTTCTTGAGAAGACTGTGATGGTGAGGCTGGTGACTCAGTACTCATGTTGCATTTCCTCTTTAACATTGGCCCACAAAGAAAAGGATTATCTTCATAGCTGCTTTCATCAAATGTCCCAAATTGTGCTTTCATATCTGGAACTCTACCAGAGATGTTGTTGTGAGCCACACTAAACACCTCTAAAAAATTGAGTCCAATCAACTCTAGAGGAATTTCTCCACCCAGTTTATTATAAGAAAGATCTAAGCTCTCTATTTGGGAAAGATTGGAGAAACTCTTTGGAATGGAGCCCTTCAATTGATTATGAGATAAGTTCAATGTATGAATCAAACTTAGCATTCCAAGTTCATGGGGGATTTCACCAGTTAAGTTGTTACATGACAAGTTCAATCCAGACATGAGATTAAGGATATCACCTACGTAGGAGTCACGTCTGTTCTTGGTGACAAACTCAACTTCATCTTTTTCTTCATATGCAAAACTCGGGTATTGCCAATATTTCACCCAGTAACCTGGATATACAGAAAGAAAATTCCCTGCATACAAAGAATATTGGAATTGTCCAAACTCGTAGTACTCCTTTTTTGTCTCCCCAAATCGGATATGGCCAAAACATTTGGGAATTGGCCCTGAAAAAGAGTTATTTGAAAGATCCATCAAGCTTATTTCAGTCAAATGACAAAGATGATTTGGAATGAAACCACTTAAAAGGTTTCCTCTTAGCAAAAGAATCTTTAGCTTCAAAAGTGCAAAGATTGAATTGGGAATGCTTCCAAATAATCTGTTATCTCTGATATCCAAAGTCAATAGATATGAGGAATTGAGAAAATCTTTGGGTATTAATCCTATAAACATGTTCCCTTGCAAATGTAGATGCTCTAAATACTTCATGCTCTTCAAAGAAGGAAGAGATCCTGAAAGAGCGTTTTGAGAAACATCAAGAAACTCCAAGCTCTGCAATTGAGAAATCTCAGGTGGTAATTTGCCTTTAAAACTATTGTTTCCCATGACCAATGTTACCAATGTTGTCATGTTACCTATGCAGGTTGGAATTTCACCTGACATGTAGTTGTTGCTCACATCCAACTCCCACAACCAAGAGCTTCTGGAGATTACATTTGATAGAGTTCCCGTGAACTGATTGTTGTCCAAATACAAATATAGTAACCCAGTCAAGTTAAAGTCCCTTGAAAATATTTCACCATGAAATTTATTATTTGATAATTTCAAAAGCAACAAATCTTTTGCTGCAAGCAATTGCTCTGGTACTTCCCCCGAGAAACTATTAGTAGACAAGTCCAACGCCCATAAGGAACTCATTTCAGCTATTGAGGATGGGAGAATACCTTCAAAACTGTTGTTGGATAAATTTAGATACATAATATTTGGAATCATATTCGGCACATTTTCTTGAAGTTGCCCATCCAACTTATTGTGTGAGATATCCAATAATCTAATATGGGTATTAGGTCTCAGGGGAAGTAGTTGGCCCATTAAAGAGTTATTCCTTAGTAATAGATATTCCAGTCTCGTATTGTTTTCAAGCAGCCAATTGGGGAAACTTCCTGTCAAGTTATTATGGGAGAGATCAATTTGAATTGGTATTGAAGAAAACCAGGAAGGTCACCGGTGAGCTTACAGTAGGATAGCACAAGAGTCTTCAATTGAAACAGGGGAACCCAACCAACTGGATCTTCAGTTTTTACCTCAAATTTGTTGTAACCACTTCCAAGTATGACCACTTGAAGCTTGGAGTGATTAGAAAAAGAGCTGAAAGAGAATGAATCCTCAAAAAGATTATGACTGAGATCGATGTACTCCAGGGATGTGAGATTAGCTAACAGAGAGGAAGAGGCATTTCCGGAGAATAGGTTGGAAGAGAGATCCAATAACCTCAGAGATGTCAAATTATTCAAACATGGAGGAAGAATCCCATGGAAGAAGTTGGAATTAAGATCCAACTCTTGCAACTTGTTCAATTGGCACAAGCCTACAAAAGAGAATAAGACATGTAACTAATCATATCCTTGACATGTCTTTGAATCCAAACTTACAAGAAGTTATTACTCACTGTTAATGAGGTTTTCATGAATTAAGAGGCTTATATGAATTAAAAATAATGTTTTTCATTAAGTACTAAAAATTAGTAGACATCACTTAATTACCATAAAGAACAACATATTAAAAAAAAAAATTGTTGAATGTGATCTTCTTAAATGACAATCTTTAAATAATATTAAAAAAATTGTAGAGTATGATATTCTTAAACATCAACAAGCTAATATTTATGATATTTTTTAAATAATAAATCTAAAAATTGGTCTTTCTTGAATAAATTTTCTCCAAATTGTTGAGTTTTTCAAATCAGTAAAAAGAAAGATGAACATAAATGACATTAGGAGATTTTTTTAAAAAATGATTTAGTATTATAATCTAGAGATAAAAATGCTTTTTCCTTTATTGAAAGATTTTTTATTCAAATTTTGTATCAAATGAAGCAATTTGACTATACTTCCAAAAATTCAATTTCCTTAATTCTTTGTTATTTGTTCCACTGTTTCTCCTTAAATATGTCTAACTCCTAATTAAAAATTACTTTTCTTTTAAAGTATGATTCATTCCTAAGAAGCAGCAAAAATAAGAAAAAAATAAAGAAATATTTTTTCTATATTGGGATAAAATACAAAAAAAGGTAAGAAAAATTCTAAAAAAAATAAATACTAATTTTTTTCCCTATTTATCTTAGGCTATGTTTTCTATTGAGAAATTTTGAGGGAAAAGAAATACAGGAGGGGAAAAAAAAGAGAATGAAAGAAAAAAATAAAGAAAGAATTACAAAATCAATTTCTTGTTTGGTTGTCCATAGCAAAAAGTAAGGGAAAGAGAATTAAATTTTTGAAAAATTCACTTTCTTAAACCGTCTTCACCTTTTCCTTAGTAATTTTTTTTATGGGATGGAATAATTTCCCAATTTCCTTTGTATTCCCTTTTTTTTTTTCATAGTTACTTGTAATTTGTTGTTACTTACAGTTAATGAGGTCTTTATGAATTATAAACATTGGTAACTCTGAATATTGTAAAGATTCATCAAGAATAAAACATGCTTACATAATTGAAAGCAAGTTATTTAATTTTAACTTACATTAACTATGGCAACTCTTTTTTACAATGTTTATCCTCTCTAATCTTTATGAAACAAGAAAGCATAACATATGTACCTTGATCTTGTAAAGAACTATTGAGGCCATTCCTAGCCAAGGATAAAAACTTGAGAGAAGACATCAATCTTATAGATGATGGAAGAATCCCATTGAGGAAATTATAACTCAAGTCCAATATCTCCAAATTGTTTAAGCTTGGAAACTCTATCAAAGGAAAATTAAAATAACTAGTGTAAGAAAAGACATTGATCTTAGATACAAATGAAATAAAATGTTTGCTACTTAAAAAAAATAAAATTACCAAAACATATTGTTTTACTTTTTTCACAACAAACTAAAGAAATGCATTGTTTTTGTAAACCATAACACTTCGTCTACTTTTCTATATAAATATCTAAATTCCCAACAAATACTTTTACCATTATTATATTCAACGATGACTATGATATTTATGAGCTTAAATAGTAAACTTTTACTCCAATTGTTTAATTTTTCAAATCCATAAAAAGAAATATGAACATAAATGATGTTAGGAGATTTTTTAAGTGATTTATTTTTATCATAATTATTATTCACTTTAAAATATTATTTTTAAATTTTATATTATTTTACTTTCTTCTCAAATTTTGGCTGCTCTTAAAAATTGACGATCTTTTAATTTTCTAGAATCTCCTTACATTTTTTATTTTTCCAAAAATTTGACTTCCAAAATATTTTTATTTCAACTTTTATGATCCCCCATCTCTACTTTTGGAAATAAATGCATCAATTTACTTATTATTTATCAAAAACTCTTTGTCTATTAATTTTAAAAACTTTTATATATTTTTTGCATTATTAAAACTTGAATTCTATATTTAATTTCCATAATAGCATTTTTTTTTAACTAGGTGCATCATATGATATATTTTAAAATACATTTAAGAAATGACTAAAATGAGTCAACTAAAATAAATAGTATCTTGAGGTCAATTGAGATGTAATTTATTATTTTATATTGTTGATCTTCATTAACACTTATTTTTAAGAACAATTAAATAAAATCAAATAAAAGCATTTGCAAAAATGTTACCTATCATTGGATAAATCTAAGAGTTTTCATCTACCTGAGGGATAGAAGATAGTAAAATTGTTGGCCTTTAAAACCACCTAGCAAGAAATGGGGGATCATATATGGGTTGTTTGAAGTATACATTTGAAGGTAGATCCAAATGTGGATGAAGTGAAGGGGAGGATTATATAAGTCGACTGAACTGTTGGATTATCAATCTAACATTACTTAGTAGTATGTCATATGATTTACAACTAAACTATTGCATAATTCAATGGATTTAAATCTAATCACTCAATAAAATCAAACACCTAATGCCCAAACTATTTCTAAGAAGTTTCCAAGAAAGAGAGAAAGAGGAAAGCTTCTCCATAAATTGGTTTAAATTATTTGATGATCAATAACATTATAATCATGTACATTCCACCAAGAAAGGAACAAGAAAAGCCAAAAAACCTTAGTTGGAATGCTTATTTCATCTAGTATATAAAAAACAAATAGAGACATATTTTGAAGTATTGTTTTGTCATTAAACAATAAAACTTAATAGACATAAATTACTTAATTACACTTATAGGAATGAAGACACACAATCAACTAATCATAGTAAAGTATAACAATAATAATATCTAGCTCATGTCTCCAAATTGTTGAATTTCCAACTCCAAAAAAAAAAAGATAAACTTAAATAATGTTAGTAGTAAACATTAAAAAAAAAAAAATGATTTTATGTGATTAAATACTATGATCTAGAGAGAAAGATGTTTTTCCTTTCCTTTTACTGTCATTGGAAAAAATTATTGAGGAAATTTAATAATTTGCACGTGGTTTGTCTTAGTCTTTAGTGAGTTTGTTTACCTAGTCATAGGAGTTTGTTTTTAACATGGGATAATGTCTATTTCATGTTGCTTTCAGTTATGTATTAGCCCATTTATAGTTTGTTTGTTTATCAATAAAAAAAGCAAAAAGTATATCCTTTACTTCCTACTCTTATTTTGAAAAATGTTTTATTAGTTTTCTATTTATATCAGTGGTATCAGAGCAAGTTCCGAGAAGAGTAAAAGTGAAATTAATGGCTTCCAAAAGTTTTGTACAACCAGCCATTCCATGCTTTGATGGTCACTATCACCATTGGAGCATGCTCATGGAAAACTTCTTGAGGTCTAAAGAATATTGGACGATTGTTGTTTTTGGAGTAGCAGAACCAATAGAAGGTGTTGTGCTGACAGATGCACAAAAGACAGAGCTTGAAGGGTTGAAGTTAAAAGATCTTAAAGTAAAGAATTATCTCTTCCAAGCTATTGGTCGCTCAATCTTGGAAACCATTATTTGCATGGACACTGCCAAGCATATTAGGGATTCCATGAAAAAGAAATACCAAGGTACAACAAGGGCTAAGAGGTAGCAGCTTCAAGCACTTCATTCAGAGTTTAAAATGCTTCAAATGAAGTCAGGAGACTCAGTTACAAATTATTTTTCAAGAACGATGGCAATCGTTGACAAGATGCGGATCCATGGCGACAAGACAGAGAATGTTCTCATTGTTGAGAAGATTCTTAGATCCTTGACACCAAACTTTAATTTTATTGTTTGTTCTATAAAAGAAGCTAATGATGTTGGTTTACTGTCAATTGATGAATTACAAAGTTCTTTGTTGGTTCATGAGCAAAAAATTAACCAATAGGAAAAAGAAGAATAAGCATTGAAGGCCTTATTAGAAAATCACTCTACACCCAGTAGAAGTGATAGAAGATGAGAATGAGGCAGAGATCGAGGTAAAGGAGGCAGAAATAACAATGATCGTGGGAACCAACAAGAAAATCATCATCATCAAGAGTGTCAATTTCAAGGGAAATGCAAAGAACGTAGAGGCCATCACTCAACAACTTATAGATCAAAGTCAACAAACAAGTTCAATATTGAATGTTATAGATGTCATAGGTGTATGGCCATTATAAACCAGAATGACAAACTGATTTGAATAAACAAAGTGGAGATCAAACTAACTTTGCAGAAAAGGAAGAAGAAGTGTCTCTTTTGATGGTATGTCATATAAAGGAAGAAACTCAGCAAAACATGTGGTATTTAGATACTAGCTACAACAACCACATATGTGGAGATGAGGCATTCTCCGACTTAGATGAGTCATTTCATAGCTTTATTAAGTTTGGTGACAACTCCACAATCTATTATGGGAAAAGGAAAGGTAACAATCCAAACCAAAGGAAATTCCACCCACACTATCGCTAATGTTCTTTTTGTGCCAAATTTAAAAACCAACTTGCTTAGTGTGGGCCAATTACAAGGAAAAGAATACAAGATTCTTATCAAAGATGGAGTATGTCAGATTTAAGATGCAAAGTTGGGCTTAATTTCTGAAGTTAACATGACGGCGAATCGTATGTTCCCACTTTATCCTCACAATACAGCTCATTCGTGCTTATCAGAAAAATTAAAATATGAGGCATGGATAGGGCACTTTCGCTATGGGCATCTGAATTTTGGTGGATTGAAAACACTATAACAAAATAACATGGTGATGAGGCTTCCTCAAATTATAGCTTCTTCTCAATTTTGTGAAGGATGTGTTGTTAGCAAGCAACACTATAATCAATTCCCACAAGAAAAATCTTGGAGAACGAAGAAGGCATTGGAGATTGTTCATTCTAACATTTGTGGGCCAATAAAGAACACATTCTAATGGAAGTAAAAGATATATAATTACCTTCATTGATGATTATAGTCTTAAGATATGGTTTTATCTTTTGAAAGAAAAATCTGAAGCCTTTGTAGCTTTTAAAAGCTATAAAGTGCTTGTTGAGAAATAAGTTGGCAACCTAATAAAAGTTCTTCGCATGGATCGCGATGGAGAATATAACTCACAGGAATTTGCAATTTTTTTTGTGAGAACCATGGAATCAAGAGACAACTTACAACAACTTATACACCTTAATAGAATGGTGTATGCGAGAGAAAGAACTGCACTATTATGAATATGGTGCAAAGCCTTTTGACAATAAGTAGCATTCCCAAAAGTTTCTATCCTTAAGTAGTTAATTGGAGCATTCATATATTGAACAAAAGTCCCACACTTGCTGTTCAAAATATGACACCAAAGGAAGCATGGAGTGGAAGGAAACCTACTGTAGATCATTTTCGGATTTTTGGGTGTATTGCCTATGCTCATATTCCAAATGAGAAGATGAGGAAGCTAGAAAATAAGGGAGAAAAATGCATTTTCCTTGGTGTTAGTGATAAGTCAAAAGCTTATAAACTATATAATCCTAGCACCATGAAAATTGTCATCAGTTGTGATGTGGTATTTGATGAAAAAGACACCTGGTCATGGAATCAAAATGGTGTTAAAGAAAATATTCTAGTAGATTTTGATGATGATGAAAAAGTGAAGCAACCTATGGGGAATAAGCAAGAAGAGGAAGTCATTTAAAACGTTCCAATAGCTGATCAAAGCCCACTTGTAGTTGAGTCATAAAGGCCTCAATGTGTTCGAAAAAGATGAACATGGATGACTAATTATGAGGTAACTGGAGTTGACCAAGGTGATGACCCACTTACACATTTTGATCTGTTTTCATATGGTGATCCTACCATTTTTGAAGTGGCTGTCAAAGAACCTAAATGAAGTAAGGCTATGGATGTTGAAATTACAACCATTGAATGAAATGATACATGGGAGCTATGTGATCTTCCAAAATGGAAAAAGACAATTGGTGTAAAGTGGTTTTACAAGACAAAGTTGAATGAGAATGGTAAGGTTGACAAGCACAAGGCACGCTTGGTAGCTAAGGGCTAGAAGCAAGAGTTTGGTGTTGAGATTATAAAGAAGTCTTTGTTCTGGTTACAAGGCATGATACAATCAAATTGGTGATTGCGATGGTAGCTAAAAAATCATGGCCTATTTTCTTGGCATTGAAGTGATGCAGCCTTCTACTAGAGTTTTTATTTCTCAAAAGAAGTATGTGCGAGAAATCTTGGACAAGTTTCATATGAAGGATTGTAATCCTGTAAATACTCCATTTGAGTTTGGTATGAAACTAAATAAAGATAATGGAGGAAAGAAGGTCGATGACACTCTTTACAAACAAATAATGGGGAATTTAATGTATTTGATGGCAATAAGACTTGATATAATGCATGTTGTAAGTTTGATTAGCGGGTACATGGAATATCCTATAGAGATTCATCTCTTGGCTGCAAAAAGAATTTTTTAGTACTTGCAAGGTACTAAGGAGTTTGGGTTGTTCTACAAGAATGAAGAAAAGTTAGATCTGTTTAGCTTTATAGATAGTAATTATGTAGGAGATTTAGATGATAAAAAAGAACATCTAGGTATGCTTTCATGATGGGGACATGAGTTGTTTCATGGTCATCAAAGAAGCAACCTATTATCACATTACCATCCATTGAAGCTGAATTTGTTGCTGCAACAAATTTTACTTGTCAAGCTATTTGGTTACAAAAAATCCTTAAAGAGTTGCATTTAAAGGAGGATGGACCTACTTAGATTTATTGTGACAACAGTTCAACAATAAAGATTTTAAAAAATCCACTTTTACATAGTCAAAGCAAACACATAATTGTGAAGTATCATTTCTTGAGGGGTTTCACAAATGATGGAGTCATTAATCTTATTTACTATAGAAGTGAAGATTAGGTCGCTGATATTCTAACCAAGCCTCTCAAGTTTCCTATATTTCAGAAGCTTAGGAAGCTACTTGGTGTTTGTACTTCAAACGTTTCAATTTGAGGGATGGAGTTTCAAAGTTTAACTCTTATTAAATCGGATGTTATGTCTGGAACATCAGTTTAAGGGAGGCATTGTTGAGGAAATTTAATAATTTTCACGCGGGTTGTCCTAGTCTTTAGTAAGTTTGTTTACCTAGTCATAGGAGTTTGTTTTTAATGTGGGATAGTGTCTATTTTCATATTGCTTTCTATTATGTATTAGCCTATTTATAGGCCGTTTGTTTATCAATAATAATAATAAAAAAAAAACAGAAAGTATATCCTCTGCTTCTTACTGTTATTGTGAAAAATGTTTTATTACTTTTCTATTTGTATAAAAAAATTTATTCAAATTTTGTATCAAATGAAGAAATATATATAGCTTACAACAATGAGGAATTTTTTATGAAGTTTTTATTAGCTGAATTTTAATATATTTACTCCTTAGAGTTGTTTTTCCTTTTTTCTTTGTTATTCCTTGCACCATTTCTCCACATTTTTTTTTTTATTATAACTAAAGGAAAGGAAAATATTTTAAAAAATAATTATACACACACACACACACACACACACAAATAGATACAAGAGAAAAAGATAAAGAAGAATTCCAAAAAACAAAAGGGAACATTCTAAAATGTTTTCCTCTCATTTCTCTTAGAAAATATTTGATTCTTGAAAATTTTGAGATAGATACAAGAGAAAAAAGCTAAAGATTTTTTTTAAAAAAATGAGAAAAATTCTAAAAGATTTTCCTCTCATCTTCCTTAGACTATGTTTGGTTCTTGGAAAATCTAAGGAAAATTAAATAAAAAGAGTCGATAAGGAAAGAAAAAAAAATATAAATTGTCTTATTTAGGTTGCTCACAAAAAAATTAAGGCAAAGAAAATTAATTTTTTGAAGAATACATATTACCTAAACTTTCTCAACCTTTTCTTTCTAAACAATTTTATAGAAAGATTTTTTTATTTTTTTATTTATTTTTTAACATCTTCCTCTTTTCCTTAATTTTCTTTGTATCCAAACTCAAGAACATTTTTTTTCCTTTCTTTAGCACTTTCCAAAGAATAAGCATAGCCATAGAAATAAGTGAGAATTTTTTTTTTCAAATAATAAAAATAATTTGGAAAGGAATTTTAAATTGAGGATTTAAAATATAAGAATTTTAAATAAAAGTGTTAGGACATTAAATCTTCTTTATAAGTTGG
Organism: Vitis riparia; assembly: GCF_004353265.1. Lineage (NCBI taxonomy): Eukaryota > Viridiplantae > Streptophyta > Magnoliopsida > Vitales > Vitaceae > Vitis > Vitis riparia. The sequence continues at coordinate 14,100,683 of NC_048439.1, forward strand.
AAATTTTATTCTAATTTATGTTTGCTCATAAAAGTCTTTTTAGATTATGACTTACTCGTTGTTCGTCCAATTGGGAAGTCACATGTATGTTTAAAAAGGTTTGGCTTGTGTCATGTAAGGCTTATTTGAGGTATAAAACTTTCAGTATCATTTTTGAACTTAAAATGTTGTAAAATGATTTTTCAAAAGTAGCAGGGGTCGCTCAAGCAATTAGCAATCTCAAGTGACAAGGACTATTCAAGTGGAATGCTCAAGCGGTCTAAGTCCGCTCAAGTGATCATGTCAATTCTACGGAGTTTAGAAACGTATTTTGAATGAATTTCACTCAAACTCAAATTTGGAAACTTAAGATACTAAATTCCTTATGGATTTTTGCCTATATATACCTCTCTAATAACCCCTTAAGGGTTAGAGATTCATGCTAAGAGATTAGAGATTGTAGAGATCTAAGAGTTTAGAGACCTCATATTCTTTAGAGGGACTTCTTCAAAGAAAGCCTTATTGTCACACCATTCCTGATCTCTTATTCAAGAATTCGATTATTTGAATTGTGGGTTGAAGACCTTAATCCCTTTTGAGGGACTGAAGGATCTACTAGGAACCAAACAGGAAGTAGTTTTGTTACGGAGGTGGACCAAGATGTAGGTATTGGAGAGTAAGTCTTTAGGATAAAGTGGCCAGATAAATCTGTGTAACTTGATTTCAAATAGCGAATTTAGATTGGTAGGTTTTAGACCTTGTGGTTTTTTTATCTCCATAAGTTTGTGGGGGGTTTTCCACGTAAAAACCTATGTCTCATTGTCCATATATTTTATATTTGATATTCTATTTGAATTGACTAGAATAGGTCAAATTGATTCATTCTAATATATTGCACAACTTTCTTAAAAATGTGCATATCTATTTATTTCTGCTTATATTCTGGTTGATGACATTGATCATCTTGAATTTATTGGTTAATTGATCATTAAGATTGTTGGATTGGTTATCTTGGCGGTTATACATATAACCAATTATTAATTGATTTGTTGGGATTATTGTTAAGTTTGTTAGGTTGGTTATTTTGGTGATTATTATTATCCTTAACATATCTCAACATATATTTCAATATTAACAATTATATTATCTTTATCCCTAACCAACTATAGGGTATCCCGAAAAGTTAAAAATCATATTTTTATAGACCGAAAGATTCTAGGTATAACCATTTATTTATTTGGGACATCTTTGATGTCTATTGGAATAAGAGAAGTTTGTTATAATTTATAAATATTGTTTTAAAAACTTTAAATCACCCATTCAACCCCCTTTGGGTGTTCCCTTATTGGACTTTCAACTATTATTCAAGTAGTATTCAAAGCAATACCCATTTTTCAATTGGTATCTGAGTGGAATAAAAAATCGATTCTTTATCCTATTGATTAAAAATCCAATTTTTATTGATCATATTGTTTAAAAATCAATTTTTTATTGATCACATAAGATAAAAATCAAATTTTTATTGATCTTGTAAGTTTGATATGGAATAATAAAAAAGTGATGCTCCTTTGAATAGTCCACCATATTTGATGGGAATAACTATTCCCATTGGAAAGCACAATGATGTTTTTCCTCAAAATGCAAGGTGAAAGGGTGTTGAGGAACTTAGTTGAATATGGTTGGGGACCACAATTAATCCTTGATGCTCAAGGAAAATCAATAGAAGAACTTAAACTTAAGAATGAATGGAACAAAGCTAACAATGAAGGTAGTGAAGTCAATGCTGAGGCTTTATTTAGTATTTTTTAATGGAGTTTGTCTAAATGAGTTTCGCAAGATAGCAAATTGTAAATGTAGAAAGGAAGCATGGAATATTATTCAAGTCACTTATGAAGGTATATCTACTGCAAAGATTTTTAAATTGCAAATGATTGCTACTAAGTTTGAGAATGTTAGGATGCATGAAAATAAAACTTTTTCTTATTTTTATTCTAAATTGAGTGATATTGTAAATTCTTCATTTAACCTTGGAGAACCTATTCCTAATTCTACGGTAGTTAGGAAAATATTGAGATCTCTTCAAGAGAGATTTAGACTTAAAGTAACTACTGTAGAGGAGAGCAAGGACATTGATTCCATGAGAGTTGATGAACTTATAGGCTTCATTCAAACATATGAAATGACCCTGATAGGCCACGACGATCTGAGAGGGGCCATAAACCAAATCCCAAATATTTGGGATGAGTGGGAACGTGAAGGACCGTTGGACTTGGACTAGGTTGTGGCAGTTGAGAGTCCTACGTGCAGAAGAAAATGGGTCATCTGCAGTGAGGGTTTTCCGTCATTTTATTTCTGTTTGTTATGCTCTGTTTTAAGTGTATTGGGTTCCATTTGTTACCTGTTAGTTTCCCTTTTATTTCGGTTCGTTTGTACGTGGCTTTGCTTATTTAAAGCAGCCAATGCTTTCGTTAAAGGCAGGTATTTTTTTTCTTTGCAATCAAATTGTGGTTCGTTTCTCACCCGAAGAGAAAACAAAGTATCTTAGACTTATACTCTGAGTTTGGGACCTATCATTGGTATCAGAGCATTTCTTATGGGAACCAATAAGGAGCGAATTAAGCACTTGGAGACTGGACTCGGTGTAGTTCAGGAAGAACTACAGCGAATGGAGTTGGGTATGATAGACAAACTCCACCATCTGGAGGAAGCTCTCAATCGACTTTCGAACGTGTTGCTGCTAATCCGGAGTCCTCAAATCAGGGCAATTACCACCGAGAAAACCAACATGGAGGTCGGCAGATCGTCTCGTCCAAATCAGCCAAGCTAGAATTTCCACGCTTCTCTGGAGACGATCCAACGGAGTGGTTCAATCGGGTGGAACAATTCTTTAACTACCAGAGCACTGCAGAAAACCAAAAGGTTCCCATGGCTACTTACCACCTTGAAGGGGAGGCCAACCAATGGTGGCAGTGGCTTCACAGGACGTTAAAGGAAGAAGGACACGTGATTTCGTGGGGGAAATTCGAAGAGGAATTATGGGCTCGCTTCGGACCATCAGGATGTGAAGACTTTGATGAAGCTCTCTCAAGGATCAAGCAACTGGGAACTTTGAGGGACTACCAGCGCGAGTTTGAAAAGCTCGGCAACAGGGTCCAAGGATGGACTCAGAAAGCATTGGTGGGGACATTCATGGGTGGCTGAAGGTTGAAATAGCGGATGGGATCCGGATGTTTAAGCCACAGTCGCTCAAAGAGGTCATTAACTTGGCACGGATGAGGGACGATCAACTCGCACGGCAAAGAAGGTTCATGCGGTTACCACCTATGAGAGATCCAATAGCTCTTCCACAAACCACTCGTGTAGCTCCTGATACACCTGTGAAACCCATTAAGTGTTTGTCTTGGGAAGAAATGCAGAGGAAGAGAGCACAAGGTCTCTGTTTCAACTGCAATGAACGTTTTACAGCAGGCCATAGATGTAAAAAACCACAGCTCTTACTCTTGGAGGGGCATGCGGGTAACGTGTATTGTGGGGACGGTACTGATCAACAAACATTGGAAGATGACCACGGTGGAGAGGCAACAGAGGTGCAGGAACATGAACCTAAACCAGAGATCACCTTGCACGCACTAACAGGATGGACAACACCGAAAACCATGCGGGTAACAGCGAAAATGGGTCCCCATGAAGTAATGGTTTTGATTGACAGCGGATCGACACACAACTTCATCAACAACCGTTTGGCAAACATGCTCAAGTTGCCAGTCATACCTACGGAGACATTCCCTGTTCGGGTGGCCAATGGAGAAAGACTAACGTGTCAGGGGCGTTACGATAAGGTACGGTAGAATTACAAGGTACCGAATTCTACCTCACCCTTTTCTCTCTGCCCTTATCAGGTCTTGATCTTGTCCTCGGCGTTCAATGGCTTGAAATGCTGGGATCTGTGGTTTGTAACTGGAAACAGTTGACCATGGATTTTATTTGGGAAAATCAAGACCGAAGGCTGCAAGGAGTGGACGTGCAAACCATTCAGGCCGCTTCACTAGAAGAAATATTGAAGGAGTTTCGCCAAGGACATGCGCTATTTGCTGTGTGTTTCCAACCAACCATGGAAACCGCACCAGCTGATGCACCAACTAAAGTTACCCAGCAAAGTATGCAGAGGTTGTTGAAAGAGTATGAAGACGTGTTCCAGGAGCCCTCAAGTTTACCACCTGCACGTGAAGTGGATCATTGTATTACGCTAAAGGAGGGAACCGAGCCAATTAACGTTTGGCCGTACAGGTATGCCCACTTTCAGAAAGCAAAAATCGAGAAACAGGTCCAAGAAATGTTAGATTCGGGGCTCATTCGTCCGAGCACCAATCCTTTCTCATCACCGGTACTACTAGTGAAGAAAAAAGATAGCAGTTGGCGATTTTGTACAGACTACCGTACACTTAACGTCGCCACCATCAAGGATCGTTTCCCCATTCCGACAGTGGATGATATGTTGGAAGAATTATATGGCGCCACTTACTTCACCAAATTTGATCTAAGGGCCGGCTATCATCAAGTAAGAGTAAATCCTTCCGATGTTATTAAAACTGATTTCCGTATTCATAACGGCCATTACGAATATCTCGTAATGCCTTTTGGCCTTTGTAACGCACCCTCGACATTTCAAGCCATCATGAACTCAATATTTCGACCCTACTTTCGAAAATTCATTTTGGTCTTTTTTGATGATATTTTGGTGTATAGTCCCACTTGGGATGAGCATATGGTGCATGTTAGACAAACATTGGAGACCTTGCGACAACACCAATTTTTTGCCAAGGCAAGCAAATGCGTGTTTGGCCAACAGGAACTGGAGTACTTGGGGCACATTGTCACACATCAAGGAGTGAAGGTTGATAACAGTAAAATTGCAGCCATGGTCGCATGGCCACATCCCACTAATATTTCTGAGTTACGTGGTTTTTTAGGCTTAACAGGGTATTACAGGAAGTTTGTTCAAAACTACAGCATCATAGCGCGACCCCTGACCAACCTGCTCAAAAAGGGAAAGTTTGGCTGGAATGATGAAGCCGAAGCAGCCTTTCTGGCTCTCAAACAAGCAATGACAACCACTCCAACGTTAGCTATGCCTAATTTCAATGACTCCTTCACCATTGAAACTGATGCATTTGGGGAAGGGATTGGTGCAGTTTTATCACAGTAAGGCAAGCCTATAGCGTTTATGAGTCGAGCATTGGGGGTTACAAAAAAATCTTGGTCAACCTACGCCAAGGAAATGCTTGCAATTGTGGAGGCCATACGCCTATGGCGTCCTTATCTACTGGGAAAAAAATTCTTCATTCTCACCGACCAGCGTAGCTTAAAATATTTCTTGGAGCAGCGTGTATCTACGCCAGAACAGCAGAAATGGGTAGTCAAGCTAATGGGCTATGACTATGAGATTATTTACCGCCCAGGCCGCGAGAATTCAGCAGCAGATGCCCTCTCACGCAAGTCTGGTAGTCCAGTTCTTCTCCATCTTCATGTGTCAGTGGTGACGGTATGGGATGAGATTAAAAAAGCTTATGAAGGAGACTCTTACGTCCAATCTCTAACTCGATTGGCTAATGCTCAACTAGAAGGGCCGTATGCATGGCGTAATGGGCTGCTCTTCTTTAAAGGGAGAGTCGTCATGCCTTCTCATGCTGCCTTACGGACGAAACTACTCCATGAAATGCACGATACAAAAATAGGAGGACATTCTGGGGTCTTGCGGACATTCAAGAAATTGGCCCAACAATTCTACTGGCCAAAAATGTACCAAGCGGTGCAAGAGTATATCAAGAAATGTGAAACTTGCCAGAAGGTTAAGTCTGAAACAATGCCTCCAGCTGGGCTCCTGCAGCCGTTAACCATTCCATGTCAAGTGTGGGACGACATCACCTTAGACTTCATTGAGGGACTATCGACATCCCACGGGAAGGACACGATCTTAGTAGTTGTCGACCGTTTGAGTAAGTCTGCACATTTTCTAGCCTTAACTCATCCTTTTACTGCTAAAATCGTGGCTGAAAGGTTTGTAGAAGGAGTTATTAAATTGCATGGACTACCCAAGTCTATCATCAGCGATCGAGACCCCATCTTTATCAGCAAATTCTAGCAGGAGTTCTTTCAAATGTCGGGAACCAAACTACAACTTAGCTCCGCCTACCACCCCCAGATGGACGGACAAACAGAAGTTGTCAATCGCTGTGTTGAGCAATACCTCCGGAGTATGGTTCATCAGTGGCCACGCAAGTGGAGCAACTACCTTCCGTGGGTTGAGATCTGGTACAATACAACGTATCATGTGTCCACAGGAATGACCCCTTTTCAGGCACTATATGGACGTCTACCTCCTCAAATTCCTATTTACCATAATGGGATGTCTTTGGTGCATGAAGTAGACCAAAGTCTAGAGGCTAGAGATGAACTGCTGCGTCAACTCAAAATTAATCTGGAGACTTCCATTAATCGCATGAAGCAGATTGCGAATCAAAAACGTCGGGATGTTTCCTTCGAAGTTGGTGATCTGGTGTTTCTTAAATTGCACCCCTACAGACAACAGACAACCTTCAAACGAGCCCACCAGAAGCTAGCTAGTCGCTTCTATGGACCATATCCAGTGGTACAAAAGATTGGGGCCGTCGCATACAAACTTCAACTGCCGGAAGGAGCTCGCATTCATCCTATCTTCCACGTGTCACTCTTAAAAAATTTCGTGGGAGAACTTGCAGAACCTTCACAGGAGCTGCCGCCAGTTAATGATGAAGGGGCTGTTATACTCGAACCTCAGCATATACTAGACACTCGCTGGGTCAAACGGGGGAATAAATTTGAAGAAGAAAATCTGATCCAGTGGAAGCATCTACCAGTCGAGGACGCCACATGGGAGACTAACCAGTCTTTGCTTGAACGTTTTCCTCCTATGGACCTTGGGGACAAGCGTCCACTTAATGAGGAGGGTATTGATAGGCCACGACGATCTGAGAGGGGCCATAAGCCAAATCCCAAATATTTGGGATGAGTGGGAATGTGAAGGACCGTTGGACTTGGACTGGGTTGTGGCAGTTGAGAGTCCTACGTGCAGAAGAAAATGGGACTGGGTTGTGGCAGTTGAGAGTCCTACGTGCAGAAGAAAATGGGTCATCTGCAGTGAGGGTTTTCCGTCATTTTATTTCTGTTTGTTATGCTCTGTTTTAAGTGTATTGGGTTCCATTTGTTACCTGTTAGTTTCCCTTTATTTCGGTTCGTTTGTACGTGGCTTTGCTTATTTAAAGCAGCCAATGCTTTCGTTAAAGGCAGGTATTTTTTTTCTTTGCAATCAAATTGTGGTTCGTTTCTCACCCAAAGAGAAAACAAAGTATCTTAGACTTATACTCTGAGTTTGGGACCTATCAGACCCTACCTAATACCAATAAGCCTAAAGACTTTGCCTTTAAGGCTTTTGAGAATGAGGAAAAAGATATTGAAAAGCCATATGATATAACTCATAATCAATTAACACATATGGCCAAAAGAATTAAAAGGGCTTGAAATTCAACAAAAGGTTCTACAAGAACCAAGAATTAGGAAAAGGAAAAAGACCAAATGAACAATCATTTAATAAGAAAGAAAAAGGTTCTTCCAAAGGTAAGAAAGTTGAATGCTTTAACTATGGAGGTGTGAGACACTATTCTCAAGATTTTCCTAGCCCCAAAGATATCAAAAAGTCTATGCAAGCAACAATGTGTGATTCAAATTCTGAAGAGAGTGTTTCCACAACTTCTGAAGATGCAAGGTACAATCCTAATGACGTGTTAGCTTTTGTTGCATCTATGGAACTTGTGAATGATATTGATTGTGATAGTAATAGTGATGATGATGAATTTACTGATGAGGAAAGGGCTGAATTTTTTATAATCTTGTTGTTGAGCATGAAAAATTAATTAAGAGTTATATGAAAAATCATGATGTTCTTGAAGCTCATAAAAACAAGATTGATGTGCTTAGTGTTGAAAAATCCATTTTTCTTGAAAGATTAGATTTCTTGAATCTGAGCATCATTCTCTCCTTGAGAAGAATAATGCTCTCACTTAAGAGATCAAGAATAATAAGCCTTCTTCATCTATAAATGAAAATTTTCACCCTGGAACTAAAGTGCTTAATGAAATTCTTGATAAATACAAAACCCATGGTGATAATAGAGGTTTAGGGTACATTGACACAGATGAAACTCCCTTTAGTGGAGAAATTGTGTTTTTCAAAGGTAAAGATGATACCCTTAACCAAGTAGAATCTCCTGAAAGACATCATTATGCACACATTATAAGAAAACTAGACATTCTCAATTTAGATGCTACACTAATTAAGCTTCTTGAAAGGTTTGAAACCCAAATGAATAGACTAATGAATGACTTTAATTCCTTTAAAAATAACATCTTGAATAATGGGAAAGAGAATAAAACCAATTAGAAACCTAGAAGTCAATCTTGTTCCTTCAAGTCGCCACCTAGGACTAAGCAAGTTTGGTTGAGAAAGGATAGGTCAAAAGGTCAAGTTGTGTTCAATGCTCTTAAAGTTAAATCCTCTAGTAAATGGTACCTTGATAGTGGGTGCTTTAGATACATGACATGAGACAAATCCTCTCTTACTTATTTTGAATATTACTTTTGGAGATGGAAGCCTGGCTTGTATAAAAGGCAAGGTTAGTATAGTTAAGCCTAGTTGTCCTAAACTAGATGAAGTTCTATAGGTTGAAGGGTTCAAGGCAAACCTCTTAAGTATTATTCAAATGTGCGAAAAAGACAATATAGTGAATTTTCACTAAGACTTATGCAAGGTAGTTAATAAAAAGGGAAAGGTAGTTATCACAAGACATAGGACAGTTGATAATTGTTATGCTATAAATCTTAAGTCTAGAACACCTCTTAAGTGTAGTAGGGCAAAGCTTGATCCTATTGAGCTCTAGCATAGAAGACTAGGTCATATAAACTATAGGGATCTTATGCAATTCATGAATATTGAAAAAGTTAGAGGTATCCCTAGACTTAGTGGTGAACCTAAACCTATTTGTGGTGAGTACATGAAAGGAAAACAAACTAAGAGTTCAAACAAAAAGGTTAAGGAGATAAGGACCACTAAACCTTTAAATCTTTACATGGATCTTATAGGTCCAATGAAAACTGAAAGCAAAGGTGACAAGAGATATGTCCTTGTGGTAGTAAATGATTTTTCACGATACTCCTTTGTGAGTTTCTTAGGGAGAAATAAGAGGCCATAGAACATTTGAAGTCTTTATTTAATAGAATACAAGTGGAAATTGACCATCTAATTATAAGGATTAGGAGTGATAAGGGGAGAGAGTTTGATAGTGTGGATGTTGACTTTTTTTGTGAATTAAAAGGAATTAAACAAGAGTTTTCATTCCCTAGAAATCCTCAACAGAATGGAGTAGTTGAAAGAAAGAATAAAGTGCTACAAGAGATGGCTAGGGTGATGATACGAATGCATGACATCCCTATGCAATTTTGGGTAGAAGCTATTAATATTGCATGTTATACTACTAATAGGATTTTTCTTAAACTAGGAATAAAGAAGACATCTTATGAATTATGGTCCATGAGAAAACCTAATCTTGAGTATTTTAGGACTTTTGGAAATGAGTGGTATATACTCAGGAATGGAGAGAACCTTGGAAAGTTTGATATAGGTACCTTCCTAGGCTATTCTACTATGAGTAAAGCCTATCAAGTGTATAATCAAAATTCACAAGTCATCCACGAGTCTTCTAATGTGGTTATAAATGATACTGGGTATGATCAGGATATAATTGATAATCAAATTTTAACCCAAGAATCAATTAGAGATAACCTTAAAGTCTTGGAGACTACTAAAGATAACCCTAATGATATCATTAAAAGAGACATTGACCTTAACAATGATGAAGTTGTACCTTTAAATGACACTCCTAAAGAAATAAGGGATAAGCATAGATCCAAAATACCTAAGATCTACCCAATCTCAAATGTTATAGGTAATGTAAATAAACATGTGGTTACTAGGAGACAATTGAGATTAAATGAGATGAGTCTTGTATGCTATACCTCTCAATTGGAGCCAAAGAATGTGGAGGAAGATTTAGGAGATGAATATCAAATTAGCACACTCTAGAAAGAGTTAAACCAATTCACTTGGAATGATGTGCAGTATTTAGTCCCTAGGTTTAAAGATAAACATGTCATAGGTATAAAATGGATATTCAAGAACAAAAAAGATGATAATAGGGTCATTGTGAGAAACAAAGCAAGACTAGTTGCCTAAGGATACTCACAGATAGAGGGGATTAATGATAAAGAGACATGTGCACCTGTAGCCAGATTTGAATCAATTAGGATACTTTTGGCATAACATGCTCCTTAAGGATTTGTTAAGAGTGCTTTTCTAAATGGGATTATAAGTGAAGAAGTTTATTTTGAGCAACCTAAGGGATTCGAGGATCCTAAATTCCCTAATCATGTCTATAAGTTAAAGAAGACCCTTTATGGATTAAAGCAGGCTCTTAGAGCTTGGTATGAGAGGCTCACAACCTATCTTTTAGAGAAAAAGTTTGAAAGTGGGGGAGTTGATAGAACCTTGTTTATAAATATGTCTAAGGATGAGTTGTTAGTAGCTCTGATTTATGTCGTTGACAATGTTTTTGGAGTTACCTCTAGTGACCTTGCCCTTAGTTTTGTAGAATAGATGAAGACTGATTTCGAGATGAACATGGTAGGTGACGAACTAACCTTCTTCCTAGGATTGCAAATTATACAACTAAAAAATGGAATCTTTCTTTTTTAATCCAAATATGCAAGGGAAGTTGTTAAGAAATTTGGTTTAGAATCTTCTAAACACTCTAAGACACCAATGAGCACTACCACTAAGCTTAGCAAGGATGCATCTAGAAAAAATATTAAGCAAAAGCTTTATAGAAGTATGATAGGAAGCTTACTTTACCTCATTGCAAGTCATCCCAACATATCTTTTAGTGTTGGAGCTTGTACTAAATATCAAGCAAATCCCAAAGTGTCACACTTAACAACTGTTAAAAGAATTATTTATTATATAAATGAGACTTTTGATTATGGTTTATGGTACTCCTATGATTCTTCTCTTGTGATTGTTGGATATTTCGATGCTGATTGGGTTGAAAACGTTGAGGATAGAAAAAACAGATCTAGTGCTTGTTTTTAATTAGTGATTGTCTTATGGCTTGGATTAGTAAGAAACAAAACTTTATATCCTTATTTACTATCAAAACAGAGTAAACTACTGTTGGAAGCTGTTGTACGCAACTCTTATGGATGGAGCAAATACTTAAAGACTATGGAATTACGGACCATGTGCATACATTGTGACAAATTTAAGGCTATAAATATCTCAAAGAATCATATTCTTCATTTCCGTACTAAGCATATTGGAATGTGTCATCCTTTCATTAGGGATCTTGTTGAAGAAAATGTCGTTTCTCTAGAGCTTGTCCCCACTGAACATCAATTGGTAGATATTCTTATCAAACCCCTAGATTCTCTTAGGTTTGAGTACTTTAGGAAATCCCTGGGCATATGCCTAATCAATTGATATTCATAAGTTTAGGCTTCAAATGTTTTGAACTTAGTGTTTATATTTTTTTTTGTTTCCTTTGGCCTTATTTTGTTTTGGGCATATGATTTTTGTCTATTTACTTGATATATTAGCATGATTTGTAATACATTGAGTTTGTGATTTGGATAAATATACTACATCTACAAGATTTGATGTGAAAGGAATCATAGATATAGTTAATCAATAGTGATGTATTTGATTCCTGATAATTAAATGTCTTTGTATGTGAGAAATTTAATATTAGTTGCATCTTATACTTGATTAAGAGGGAAACTTCTTCAGTGGACCTCAATAAAGTAGACTTTGATTGCTTTGGAAGGATTCATTATCATTCTCAAATCTTCTTATCCATAAACCTTGTTTGACTATGATCATTATATTTGTTTCCTGAAGTGAGTCGGTGCAAAATATTGAATCCTTGGTTAAACATAACTCTCATACTCTTTCCAAGATCCATGCTCTTAAATGTATGGTACTCACTTGCAACATTTGGAAACACCCCCTAAGTGGATACAAAGGCAACCATGAATGAAAACGAAAAGAAAAATTAATATTCATCATGGTGTACCATGCCTTCACTTTCAATAGAAAAAGAAAAAAAATAAAGAAAAAGAAAACGATATTAGATTAAATGGGAGTCAAGTTATGCTATATGTAGATCAATGAGGTCATGTTAAATAGAAGTCCAACTATCTTAGTTCAAATTGATTGGATGTGTTCTTTAATTTGACCAAAGACATGACTAGATCTCTTCTAAGTGATCAATTTTGAAATATAGAACTAGATAGTAAGTCGTATTCCCTTGAAAATCAATACTTACATTTCTATGTTGGATTTCTTATACCTTGATGGTTATGCATTGGGTTTTCAAAATTGAGATTATGATAAACTTTGACCTTTAATCTTGAAACTTCATTCTTGATGGATTGATGTGTACTATCTAAAGTAACTTACTTAATCTATTACTAATTGAGCTAATGTTGAAAGTCTATGAACTTAATTATATGCTCATTTTAGTTTATTACTAAAATTGGTTTCAATTGGTGTAAATCTTAGTTTTTAAGTTAGTTAGTTGAGTATTCTATCCTTTTTTTAGAATTGAAATTAGGCTCTGATCGCTCGAGTGTTGCATCCAGTGCTCAAGCCTCATCAAACATCTTTACTACTCAAGCGTTCTAAGTTGCATACAGTGAAACATCTATCAAACATCCTGTTTGAGAGTTAATCTGCATCTAGCTATTCTTTTGAGTATAAAAATCCACCCCCATCTAGCGTGCCTTTTTTAATTTCAAACGTTTTCCTATGTTAAAAGCCCCTAGTTTGATATTATTCATCTATTTATTATCAACGCATTATGTTTGTACGATCCATTCCTCCTCTGATCCTAAAACATCATAGAATCATATCCTACAAAGATGGTATCAGTGAAGGTCAACTCTCTTAAGTTTTGATGCATGAGATGAATTCTATAAGAAAGACTTGTGCTTCACTGGATGATGAGTTTTGCTAGCTCTTTTCATGCATATACTTCAACATCACCCTACCTAGAGTATTTATTGTCTTCACGTGTGGAAGTTTTCTCTTGACCATATAATGGTTACATGTTTCGAGTTCCACTTCGTTGCCACTAGACATTTAGTTTTTTAGTTCTTTGCTTATCTTTTATATCCATAATAAGTTTTTCTTTGATATATATATATATATATATATATATATATATATATATATATATGTTGGGATTAAGCCCTGGAAAGCATGACATGATGTAATAGATTGAGATTCATTTATAAATTTATTTATTTATGTTTCTTGGTTTCCCTTAATATTATCGTTTGTATTAATTAGTTATTTGAGTATACATGCCCCACATTACTTACATTGTACATGACTTGGGTGCATTAGGAGTTGAATAGAAGATCCAAGTCATGGGTTCCTTGTAGAGTGATGAGTTGTCCATAGTCGGTTCATAGATTTGGGCCATCCATATGAGACTGTAGTGCACTACTTCCTAATTAGAGGCATGACTTGTCTTGGTTGTCATGATTGTTTTCCCATAGTGAGTGTACTAGTGCATGTGATACGCATTGGATATGACCTACAGTGAATCATGATACAATGCAATCAATTATCATGATTCACCAAGCTACTATACTACATGGAATCTCAACCTTGAGAGGATATCGAGTTCATGCCAAAGCTAACAGGAAGCTTTGACCTATATGTGAGACTCTAAAGTGATCATATGTCCTTATGGATTAAGTCATTATTGATGAAGGCTGGTGGCAATAGGCATTCTCAACATAGGAACCATGATATCTTATGGATTGAGACAATGTCCCCTTAGGTGATCCAAAGGACATGTGATCTAAAAGACTATGACCATAGCATTTCCCTTATTGGAAATTTGACATATGCTCATTAAAGCCAAAGTATGTCAATTGATTACATAATAAGTGAGATCTATAACTTAAGGATTGGAGAGGTAACCTTGATAGGTGATAACACTACCTTGTTAGATTATAGACACCATTTCATGGGAAGTCTACATGCAGTGGATAGTAGGTCACGGACCCCTAGTTTTGTCTCGTTGTTATTTACATAGGATATTGGAGTGTAGTTGATTCTCTTTAGTGGAACGTTGAATCAACTTCAAAATTGGATTATGAGGAAGTTTGTACTTCTATAGGTTCCAATGGTCCTCGCTCTGAGCTCAAATACCATGATGACAAAGCTTATGAGGGATGAATTAACCCTTGGTTCATTCTTATGCTGAAGGGCATTTTGGTAATCACACAAGATTGCACAAAGAGTAGTGAACAAGTTCTCTAGATTGTGCTAATTAATTAATTAGATGGACCTATATAGTTAATTAATCAATTAGGATCCATTTTGCATTAGTTTAAGTGACCCAAGCCTTGGTGGACTCAAGTCACTTAAACCTAATAGATGAACCTTATAAATATCCCACATGGGCTAGGGTTTCCATAACCTTGAGAGAGACTTTGTCTTCCACCTCCAGAGATAGAGAGAAATAGTGAGAGCTAAGAGATCATCCTTTCCAAAGTCCACACTTTAGAGTGTCAAAATCGTGGTTCTAGTCACCAGGCGGAAGATTTTGGGTGTACGAGACATCCAGATTCATTATTCTTCATCTTCTCTAAGTGGAATTGATCTGGGAACATCCAAATCAAAGGTAAAGTTCTCTAATGGCTTTCCTTTTGATCCTAGAATTGTAAAAATATGATTTTTACTTCCATTGCATATGATTTAGAGGCCTAGGGTAGTTTTGCATGCACCTATATGATTTAGGGTAAGGGAATGGAGAAATCCAAGATTCCCAACAACTTGAACAGGCAATAGCGCTCAAGCACTAGGATCGCTCAAGTGCTTAGTCTCGCTCAAGCGCTCGAGGCAGTCAAACTATGGTTAAGTGTGCTTGAGCACTCATGCATTTTCTATCGAGATCTTAGTAATATTTTCAAGATTTTCATGAAAATTGGATTTGGAAACCTATTCATACCGAACCTCCTCAAGTTATTTTCCTATAAATACCTCCCCATAACAAATATACAATAAAAGGTATTAAGTTCATTACCATTATTATTTCTTCATAGTTTTCTTAATAACATTTTTTATGCCACTTCGCTTATAATACATTTGATACACAAAAGAATAATTCTAAGGAATAAAAAATGTTAAAAAATAATAGTTACTCTTTATTCATTTGGTTATGATAATGGATTTATCCAATATTTAACATTTGTTTCGTTTTTATTTCTTCAAAATTTATTATTTTTAATATCATTTGGTTCAAGTCTAACTAAGTCTATCTTAGAAAAACCTCATTTAGTGTCCATATTAGTCTATGTATAGTTTTTTATTCTTTAAATTTTTTCATTTTATTTTTTTTTAGTTTTGTTTACTTTTCTATTTGTATTATTGACCTTTTTTTGTTTTTACTTAAATTTTATCTTTCATTTAGTTTTATTTTTAAAATTTAAAAAGATTAATTTTTTTTCTATTTTATTATATATTGTTTCTTATTGATATTTATATTTAAATAATTATATGTATATTTATGGGTGTCTATCTTTGTCTCCATATAATATTTTTTTTATTCCTTTATTTTTTAGTTTTACTTTGTTAATTTTTCATTTTCCAATTTTTAGTTTTAAACGTTATTTTTCTTACATATGGTTGACCCATAAATGCTTAAATTCTTAAGAAACCCAAAAGGCCATATAACTATCTGAAATTTTTTATTCCAACAATAAGATGAAATAGTTATCATGTTTTTCATTGTCCCATGTAAAATTGCTAAATGTTGGAATCTAGACATTCTTTCAATTATGTTATGAAGAATAGCTAAATAATAGTCATGCACAAATTGATAGACAAAGAATGTTGATTTTAATTATGTTCTTACATGATGTATATAACCAAAACTTCACTTTGTATTTACCTTGCATGCCTATAAGGTGATTCCCACTTAGGTCCAACAACACCAAGTTTTCTAGAGTGCATAATCCTACAGTACCATTGAAGGAGAAAAAAGATTAGAGATGTTGAAAATTTTAATATTTTACCATTAAAAAAAAATAATTACACATACCTTCGATTGGAAAAAATCCTTCCAAAGAGTTCCACCCAAGAGACAAATTTTTAAGGGATGTGAATATATTCAATTGTTGAATGCTAGTATTCTTGAACATGTTTTGGTTGAGGTTCAAGGTCTCTAGCTTTTTGAATATGGACAAGCTTTTTGAATCTACACAAAAATTAAAAAAAAAAATATATAAAATATAAAATTTCACATTTACACATGTAAACAATCCAAACTTTTAACCTTCATAGAACTATTGAAACTTTAACAAAAATAATTTGTGCTCTATATAAATTGTAAAAAATGATCATAATTAACTTACATTTGAGATTCCTCCTATTAAAAACTAAATACACTTAGTTCTAAATATTTTATTTATATTTTTACATTATATTTCAATTAAGGAACTGCAAGATTCTTAATCACATAGATATGAGAAATAGAGAAAATTTAGATTATCTTATAACCCATATTTATATTTTATTGCAACATTTTCACCTCCTACCATCCACTATTCTTCTCTATATATTTGTTATAAAGGAAGTCTTATTCATATATTAGTTTCTTACAAACTAGAACCAACCTTTGTAGGTTATTCAAGAATGTTTTTTTTTTTTTTTCATTTTTAACAACAAGACTTTCATTCACCCTTGAAGAGTAATTGCAAAGGTTGAATAATGCAAACTTCTTTGCAATCTCCATTATCTCACGATTTGAAAAGCATTCTTAATTTCAAAATTAAGTTGTAATTAAGATATACTTCTATTTTTTAAAATAAAAGCTTTTATTTAAAATATAGGAATTATACTAAAAATACAAATTCACTTTATATTCTTAAAAACTCTTTTCAAGATTTTTAAAATTTGAAGAAAAGAAATTCTTTGTTTCCTTAAATTTAAAAAATTTTGGAATTGATTTTTTATATAAGTCTCTACTTTTTATACATATAAGATTTCTTATATTTCATTATAGATTTTTTTGTAAAATAAATAAATAAATAAAATAGAAGAAAGGAAGTGTATTCAAACAATATCTAAACTATCACTTGTTAGTTTAACAGAAACTGATATTTAATTTCTTTTACATTATCACTAAGGAAAAGCTTTCTTCTCATGAAAGTACTGTAGTTTAAAGTGGTAATATAAATTTAACTGCACAACTAGGAAGCACTAATGGATGTGTTCAAGTTGTAGAGCATTAACCATTACAACGGCACCCAAGCTGTTGAACTAAATTACTTAGTTTTTTTAATCTCCATATGAATTATTTATAACCCAATTGCTATCAATCAAAATATAAATGGTTCATTAGCTTCCTAGCAGCCATTTCCATAATTCCAAAAGAATAAGGTTTGCCCTGCTAGCTCTATGAAATATACTTTATTCCCCTAATATATATAAAAGTGATGGAAAATGGGTTTTTGAAGACAATATCTAATAATTAATAATGGTAGCAATCAAATAAAATCAAAAGAAATCACTTCAAATTATCAAGTACTTTAATTAGAATACTTTATTTTTCTTTCTAGTGAATTAGATAAAAGACTTCTATGAATATTTTAAAATATTTATAAAATTATATCAATATCATACATGTAAGTTTTCATTGATAATCAAGTTAATTGCTTTATAGAAATAAAGATTTTTAATTACTTATGAAAATATTAGTTATATCAAATATATTGCACAAGCTTGATGCATCTAATTGGAACTTGAAATAAAGTTGAAATGGTAGTTGAGACTATTTTATATCAAATTTTATGACATTACAAAAGAAAAGTAACTAATGAGAAGAATTTGTTGGTTAATTTGATAGTTAATTTAATAACAAAATATCATAAGTTTTTTAGCAAGTTAATGAAGTACCTTGCAATAGTTGAAAGCTTTCCAAATTATTATAGCTTAAATCCAATACTTCTAGGTTTCTCAAACTAGCTAATTCTACATCAAATTAATATAAATGAAAAGAGAGATTAACTAAGCAACATTAAAAGCTAGAAATATATTGTACTTAATTTTAGAAAAACAATATACACATATAACATGCCTTGAATGGGAAAAGATCCATTTATTCTTGTGTTGTAAAGAACCAATCTCTTGAGTGATGTTATTGTGCCAAAAAGTTTAATGAAAATTTTGTCTAATTCATTACCACTAATGTCCAAGATCTCCAATCTGTTTAAACTTGACAACCCTTTAAATCATGTAAAAAAAAGTAATATAATTTTAATCAAATGCATGTAATTGTAGCATGTGATCTTTATACTTATATTTATAAGTTTATATGTCATTCACATACTAATATGTTCATATATGTGTTTAGTTTCCAAAATCCTCATTCAGTTTGGTGGGTTTTAAGTTTATCTGTTACAAATAAAATGGTCCATAGAGCTTGAAAAGCTTTTGTGATCTTTGTGAATTAAAACATAAAAATTTTCATGCTTTGTGCCTCTTTAATATGAATCCTACCTAAATATGGAAAATTTTCTTCTAAACTTAAAATTGCCATATACGTTTCTAATAGGTTTAATTGATCAAAGTTTGTCCATGCTGGTGGGTTGTGGATGGATGGAAATGCACAGATGCTCATGGGTTGGGCTTTATTCACTCCAATGTCAACCAGCTGGACTACATCTTAAAATAATAAGGCATGGGCCCTACTCAAGGCCAAATTATTTTGGCTCTATCAAACATATGGATTTTCATGAGTTAGGCCCGTTATTTAGGGTCAAGTTAGTCAATCACATTAAATAGGGATTGGGCCCAATTGATGTCCTTGTTAAAGTCAAATTTTATGATCTTTCATAAACTGAGCCCTACCAATAAGAAATATTGTAAACCAAGATAGAATTACATGATTGTGTAAATAAAGCCCAAATGACATGTAAGATTTCTTATATTTCATTAAAGAGTTTTTTTAATGCATAGATGCTCATGGGCTAGGCTTTATTTAGTCCAATGTCAACGAGTTGAACTACATCTTAAAATAATAAGGCATGGGCCCTACCCAAGGTCAGGTTATTTAGGTTCCATCAAACATATGGGATTTCATTAGTTGGCCTATCATTTAGGCTTAAGCCACCCAGTTACATTTCATAGGGATTGGACCTAATTGAAGTCCTTGTTAGAATCAAATCTTATGATCTTTCATTAACTAAGCACTTTCAATAAAAAATATTGGAAACTAAGATAGAAACGACCACTAGAATCCTTCTAACTAGGTTAAAGTACTACATGATTGTATAAATACTAAGGGTGCATGTATATGTTAGGGTAATGTTTTCGGTCAATAGGCTATTTAGGAAGGTATTTTCTTTTTTCAATTTCATCAAAAATATTTTCTTTCACCTTGAAAAGTAATTGCAAAGCTTGAATAATGCAAACTTCTTTGCAATTTCCATTAATCATTTATTAAAATAAGTTAAATAAGTTTGAAGTGATATATGAAAATAATTTATTAATTTTAAATCTATTTTTATTTTCCTTCACTATTTCTTTATTTCTAATTTTCTTCTCTATTTTCTTTTTCTCATTTTTGTTTTAATCAAACATAGCCTAAGGTTATGCTTGGTTCCTAAAGAGTATTAAGAAAAGAAAAAATATATTAAAGAAAATGATTTTATCATTTTCTATTATATTGTAGAACCAAAGAAACTAAAATATAATAAAAATAGTTAGGAACTTATGTATTTTCAAGTCCTTTCTTCTTTATATTAAAGAATTAAAATGAGTGAAACGACTTTGAAATAATATATAAAAATAATTTATTTATTTTAAATATATTTTTTTATTTCCCTTCACTTTTTCTTTCCTTTTACTTTTCCTCTCTATTTTCTTTTCCTTTCATTTTGCCTCAAATTTTTTAAAAACCAAACATAACATAAAAGTATGACACACACACACACACACAACATATATAAATTTTGAAATATTTATGAAATTGTAACAATATTATACATGTTAGTATTTATGGACAATCACGTTAATTAATTTATATATACATAAAAAAAAGTTTTCAATTACTTATGAAAATATTAGTTATATCAAATATGTTGCACATACTTGATGTATCTAATTCAAACATAAAAATTGAAAGGATGATTTGGTCTACTTTATATCAAATTTAATAATATTACAAAAGGAATTGTTGGTTAATTGGACTATTAATTTAATAACAAAATATCATAAGTTTTTTTTTTCAAGTTAATGTAGTACCTTGCACTACTTGAAAGCTTTCCAAATGATTATAGCTTAGATCCAGCACTACCAAGTTTCTTAAACTGGTTAATTCTGCAACCAATATGAATAAAAAGAGAGATGAATCAATGAACATTAAAGGCTAAAAATATATTATACTTAATTTTGGAGAAATAATGAAAGCATATAACATGCCTTGAATGGGAAAAGATCCATTCAGTCCCATGCTGCAAAGAACCAGTGTCTTGAGTGATGTTATTGTGCCCAAAGATTTTAAGGCACTTTTGTTGAACTCATTACCACTTATGTCCAAGATCTCCAATTTCTTTAAACTTGATAACCTTTTAAATCCTGTAAAATAGCGTAATATGATTTTAATTAAAAGCATGTAATTGCAAGTTGTGGTCTTCATACTTAAATCTGTAAGCTTACATGTCTTTAATATAAGAATATGTGTCCAAATTTCTAATTCAGTTTTGTGATTTTTGTGTTTCACTATTAGAAATAAAAAAGTCCATAGAGCTTCAAAAAGCTTTTGTCATCTTTGTGAATTTAAACATGAAAATTTTCATGCTTTCTACCCCTAAATAAGGGAAATTATTTTGTAATAGGTTTAATTGATTAAATTTTGTCCCTAAAAATGTTATACAAATGGGTTGTGGATCAGTACAATTTGGAAATGCATAGATGGTCATGGGTTAGGCTTTACTCTATTCATTGTTAAACCAACCCGACATTAGCTTAAAACAATTAGGCCTAGACCCTACCCAAGGGTAGGTTTTTTTTTTTCTTTTTATGTTTTGTTTTTGTAAAATGTGAAATTCCGGAGATAATAATTCCTTGTTTGAAAGCAATCATCGGAGTAAAATTTTATGATCACCTTTCTTTAACTGATCTCTATCAATTTAGAATATGGAAATTAGGTTTTTTCGGGAATAGAAGATAAGGAAAAGGAAAGACAATTCCGCATATGGGAGCCTAAGTGTTGTTGCTAATTAATAATTACAAGATTGCTTACTCTGACTTGAATCCCACTTATTGGGTTAAGTATCAGATGATGGCATAAATAACAAGTATGTTATTTATTGTTATATATATATATATATTTATTTATTTATTTATTTATGTATCCTAGGCTAATGTAATCTATACTATTTTAAAACAATAATTTTTTATTGTTATGTTTAAATGTTAATTTATATTTTAAATTTTAATCATTAGTAATTGTGCTTATATTAAATTCAATAATTATTAGTGGACTTCTATTTTCTATTTGAACATTTTAAGAACTTATGCTAGTAGTCCCTTTAGAATATTTGGAGAACAAGTGAAAAGAAATTTGAAAAGGTGAGAGATAACATACCTTCATTCTCAATAAACCCATCAAATGAGTTTGTAGACAAATTTAGATGGTGAAGTTCTTCAAAAGGAAGGAATAAGGAGACATTTAGTAACCAGAATTTGACATTTTCATAATAGGACCAATCGAATTCCACAAAAGTTTGTTGCTGCATTATATCATTGAGGGAAAGCTTCTTAACTCGACCTGTGGTGGGATTGCAAATAACTCGCTCCCACTTACAACATTCACTAATGTTGTTATCTACCCATGAAGGGAGAAGAAAATCTACATGTTCATCATTCGATTTCAGAAAAGCCTTGAATTCAAGCAAACCCATCTTTTCTTCTTCGATGCAACCTTTGCATCCACATATTTGAACCAAGAGTAGTATGAAAACCCACACCAAATATTTAGATGACAAACACTCCATTGAAAGTTCAAACATGGAGTACATGAGAGAAGACGCTACTAAATTGCTTTTGATATGCAAATAGATGAAGAGTATTTAATTTAGTTGATTCATCGTTCTTGCCTATGAATTGTCTTGACTGGTAGTTTGATAGGCCCCACCATGCATGCTAAAGTCTATATTATATTCAAAAAGGCTATTTATGAGGAAAGAAATTGTAATAGATACAAATTATAGGGAAGACTTGGTCTTACTTTAATATGTGCCACATATTTAAAGGATGAAGTCTTTCAAACTAAAATTTTCTTGTGAGATTCATCGAAGTCATCATAATTATATTAATATCAAATCTAAGAGTCTTCATTTACCAATTTAACAGGGCAAAAAATAAATTAATTTAATTCAATTGTTTAATTTGTTGATTTTATTTCCATTTCTTTTTCTATTTTTTTTAATATCATTGAAAATGTTCAATCAAAATCACAAGAATAAAGTAACTTTTTTTTTATATTTTCTTTTAATTCTCTTAGATTAATTATTAAAATATTCCAAGTGACTTTTGAGTTTCAAATTGATGTTAAAATGATAAGTTTTCATGGTACATTCTATGGTACAAGAGAAGTATCATACTATTGTTTTATAGAGGGTAGAATGTCACAAAATTTGTATTGATTTTTGAAATTCAATGATTGAGTTTGATCTTTAAACATTACATAGTCTAGATGAATGATGCTAAAGTACCTCTATGGTACCTTCTAGGATGATTTTGCTCATCATCATGTTTCCCAAGATGTTAATGAAAAGTCTGCATATCTATTGTTACATAAAGTTTAAGCCCAATTCAACCAAACTCGAGGAGAACTATTGTTTTAGGAAATATTATCTTTTTATTATTGATATCTAAATTATAATTTTAGAAGTATTTCTATTTTAATTGGTCTATCTTAAGCATAAAGCACTTGGAAATAGTCCTATAGTGTTAACATTAATTTTACTATGATATTTCATGTTTAGGGGCATTTAATTCTTTTTTTTTTTTTAAATAACATGCAGGAAAAAAATCTTTTTAAATGTTTGTTACAAAATAAAAATATTGAAGTGAAAAATAAACAATTTTTTTTTTTAATGAATGTGAAAATTTATTAAAATAGAAAAAAAATAAAGAAATTTATTCCATATCAAATACTTTTTTGATCTTGAATATCTTTTTAAGTATGTTAACTTCTTTTAGTATTAAAAGATCTTACAAATATCAATTATTAATTCAAATAAAATACTAAATTAAATAAAAAACTAAATGTTCAACTACATATATTTTATAATTGTCTTTTAACAAATAAGTTCTTATTTATTGAAATGATAATTTAGTAAAAAATAAAACTCAATTAATAATTTTGCATTTATAAATATATATTATATACAATTTTATCATACAATAAATAAATTATTTATATTTTGTACTAAACCAAAAAAAAAAAAAAAAAAAACTTCACTCAATATTGTCACCTAAGACCTCATACAATATGGAGAGACATACTTTCAAGTGAAAAATATATATATTCAATTAATGATATTCTTTTTAGGTGTAAAATAAAAAGTCAACTTTGACAATATTTCCAGTATCTTAGAGACCTTTAAGAAAATGATCAACTTTCAAAACCACAACTACAAATATACAACCTATAAATATTTATAAAAGGGCTAATTTCACTCACATTGCCTAAGGTTTAGTATAAATACATTAAACTGTCATTGGTTTTAAATTTCATTAATTGGAACTTCTATGAATGTATTCCATCCATATAAATTGTTTTTAGAGGACTGTTGAACACATATACCTGAAATAATTTTACATAAAATTGTTCCAAAATATAAAATTTAAAAACAAATTACATCTATAAGGGTGCTAATCAATTAAATTTGAAACCATTGGTGACTAAGTATATGTACTGAGTGAAGTTAACTTATTTATAAAAGTAATATGAAATACTAATGAATAGGGAATTGTGGGACCACTAGGCATAAAGGATTTGAATGTTTCAACAATAAAAGCAAATACTTTGAATAAAAGAAACTAACTATCCTAAAAAAAAAAAAAAAAAAGATATGAGGATTCTTCCAATCAATCAATATCTTATAAAGTTGTCGTAATGAAGAAGGCTAGATAGAAATAATTGTAAATGACTTAATTTTGAGAAAGTGATATAAAGTTTATGAGTAACTAATAAGTTGTGGGACCACTAAACTCAATAAACCAATATATAGTTTCATAAAATATATGTTAATCATTATATGTGTGTATGTATATAAATCAATTAATTTTTAAAATTTCATAATTAGGAAAAAACAAAGTTATTCTAATACCATTCATGTAGGTATTCATTGACAATCAAGTAAATCTTTAGGAAAAAATGTTAAGTTACTTAACAAAATTTTAGTTACATCAAATATGTTGCACATGTCTAATACATCTAATTAGAACTTGAAATTTTATAATGTGACTTAATCTACTTCAAACCAAATTTTATGATACACTGGAGGAGAATTAGTATTTAAATATACCATCTAAATTACAATTTTAGATGCATGCTTACTTTAATTGACCCCTCTTAATCATAAAACACTAGTTAACTAAAGTCCAACATTGTAACTTCAATGTCATTGCAATATTTCATTTTTAAAGGTGTTCAATTTTTTTTCTTCAAGATAAGGGAAAAAAAAATTATTTTTTAATGTTTATTACAAAATACAAACATTAAATGAAAAATAAAAAATGATTTTTTTTAAACATATATATCTAAAATATTTTTAAAACGGTTCATTTTAGGCACACCTCCTAAGGTTTAGTGTAAATACACTAAACCATCATTAATTAGAACTCTTGTAGATGTATCCCATCAATATAAATTATTTTTTAGAGCACAAAATTTATTTTTTAAAGAATTGTTAATCCTAAAATATTTATACCTAAAATTCTTTTGAAAAATAAATTTTATACACAAATTACATATATCATAATGCTAATTAATGAAATTTGAAATCATTGATGGCTAAGTATACTTACACTAAACCTCAGAGGTTGTAAATGAAAATAACTCATTTTAAAAATGATTGGTACTATGAAATACAAATGAATAGGGAATTGTGGGACCACTAGAAATAAATAATTTGAAAGTTTCAACAATAAAAACAAATACTTTGAATAAAAGAAACCAACTATCCTATAAAAAAAGACATGAGGATTCTTCAAATCAATCAATATCTTATAAAGTTATCGGAATGGAGAAGGTTAGAAATAATTATAAATGACTTGACTTTGACAAAGTGACATAAAGTTTGTGAGTAACTAATAAGTTATGGGACCACTAAATTCAATAAACAAATGTATATTTTAATCAAATATATGTTAATCATTATATGTGTGTATGTATATATATCAATTAATTTTTAAAATTTGTTAATTAGAAAAAAGAAAAGTTATTCTAAACCATTTGAAAATATTTATTAAACTATGTCAGTAACATTTATGTAGGCATTCATTGATAATCAAGTAAATATATAGAAATAAAATGTTCAATTACTTAAAAAAAAATATTAGTTATATCAAATATGTTGTACAAGTCTAATGCATCTAGAACTTAAAAATTTATAAGGTAACCAAGTCTACTTCAAACCAAATTTTATGATATACCGGAGGAGAATTACTATTTAAGTATGACATCTAAATTACAATTTTAAATGCATGCTTGCTTTAATTGACCCCTCTTAAGCATAAAACACTCACTAAAGTCCCATAATGTAACTTCAATTTCACTACAATATTTCATTTTTAAGGTGTTCAAATTTAATTTAAAAAATATGGGAAAAAGAATTATTTTTTAATGTCTATTACAAATGCAAACATTAAAGGAAAAATAAAAAATAAAAATTTTGTCAAACATATATACCTTAAATAATTTTAAAAAGGTTAATTTTAGTCACACCTTGTAAGGTTTAGTGTAAATACACTAAACCATCATTAGTATTAAATTTCATTAGTTAGAAGTCTTGTAGATGTATTCCATCTATATAATTTATTTTTTAAAGAATTCTTAATCCTAAAATAATTTTACCTAAAATTCTTCTGAAAAATAAATTTTATACACAAACTACATCTACTGGAATGCTAATTAATGAAATTTGAAATCATTGGTGGCTAAGTATATTTGCACCAAACCTCAAAGGATGTGAATGAAATTAACTCATTTGTAATATGAAATACCAATGAATAGGGAATTGTAGAACTACTAGACATAAAGGATTTAGAAATTTCAACGATAAAAGCAAGATTCTTTGAATAAGAAAAAAAATAACTATCCTATCAAAAAAGGCATGTAGATTCATCGAATCAATCACTATCTTATAATGTTCCCGTAATGGAGAAGGCTAGATAGAAATAATTGTAACTGACTTGAATTTAAGGTGATATAAAGTCCATGAGTGACTAAGAAGTTGTGGTAGCATTAAATTCAAATAAACAAATATCTATCAGAATGCTAATTAATAAAATTTGAAACCATTGATGGCTAAGTATACTTACACTAAACCTCAAAGGTTGTAAATGAAATTAACTCCTTTTTAAAATGATTGGTAATATGAAATACAAGTGAATAGGGAATTGTGGGACCACTAGACATAAAGATTTTGAAAGTTTCAACAATAAAAAAAAATTCTTTGAATAAAAGAAACCAACTATCCTATAAAAAAAGACATGAGGATTCTTCCAATCAATCAATATCTTATAAAGTTGTCGTAACGGAGAAGGTTAGACAGAAATAATTATAAATGACTTGACTTTGACCAAATGATATAGAGTTTGTGAGTAACAAATAAGTTATGGGACCACTAAATTCAATAAAAAAAAATGTATAGTTTCATAAAATATACGTTAATTACTATATGTGTGTATCTATATATATCAATTAATTTTTAAAATTTGTTAATCAAGGAAAAGAAAAGTTATTCTAATACCATTTGAAAATATTTATTAAACTATATAAACACCATTCATGTAGGTATTCATTGATAATCAAATAAATCTGTAGAAAGAAAATGTTCAATTACTTAAAAAAACTTATTAGTTATATCAAATATGTTGCCCATGTCTAATACATCTAGAACTTGATAATTTATAAGGTAATTTAGACTACTTCAAACCAAATTTTATGATATACTGGAGGAGAATTACTATTTAAGTATGACATCTAAATTACAATTTAAAATGCATGCTTACTTTAATTGACCCCTCTTAAGCATAAAACACTCGTTAAAGTCCCACAATGTAACTTCAATTTCACTAAAATATTTCATTTTTAAAAGCGTTCAAATTTTAATTTTTAAAAAATATGGGAAAAAGAATTCTTTTTTAATGTCTAGTACAAAATGCAAACATTAATTGAAAAAATAAAAAATAAAAATTTTGTTAAACATATATACCTAAAATAATTTTAAAAGCATTAATTTTAGTCACACCTTGTAAGGTTTAGTGTAAATACACTAAACCATCATTAGTTTTAAATTTCATGTGTTAGAACTTTTGTAGATGTATTCCATCTATATAATTTATTTTTTCAAGAATTGTTAATCTTAAAATATTTTTACTTAAAATTCTTTTGAAAAATAAATTTTATACACAAACTACATCTATTGGAATGCTAATTAATGAAATTTGAAATCATTGATGGCTAAGTATATTTACACCAAACCTCAAAGGATGTTAATGAAATTAACTCATTTTAAAAATGATTGGAAATATGAAATACCAATGAATAGGGAATTGGAGGACTACTAGACTTAAAGAATTTCAAAATTTCAATGATAAAAGCAAGATTCTTTGAATAAGAAAAAAAAAATAACTATCCTATCAAAAAATGCATGTAGATTCTTCAAATTAAACACTATTTTATAATGTTCCCGTAATGGAGAAGGCTAGATAGAAATAATTGTAGTTGACTTGACTTTATGGTGATATAAAGTCCATGCGTGACTAACCAGTTGTGGTACCATCAAATTCAAATAAACAAATATCTATCAGAATACTAATTAGTGAAATTTGAAATCATTGATGGCTAAATATACTTAAATTAAACCTCAAAAGTTGTAAATGAAATTAACTCCTTTTGAAAATGATTGATAATATGAAATACAAATGAGTAGGGAATTGTGGGACCACTAGACATAAAGAATTTGAAATTTTCAACATTAAAAAAAAATTCTTTGAATAAAAGAAACCAACTACCCTATAAAAAAACCCATGAGGATTCTTCCAATCAATCAATATCTTATAAAGTTATCGTAATTGAGAAGGTTAGATAGTAATAATTATAAATGACTTGACTTTGACAAAGTGATATAAAGTTTGTGAGTAACTAAAAAGTTATGGGACCACTAAATTCAATAAACATAGGTAGAGTTTCATAAAATATATGTTAATCACTATATGTGTGTATTTATATATATCAATTAATTTTTAAAATTTGTTCATTAAAAAAAAAAAAAAAGTTATTCTAATACCATTTGAAAATATTTATTAAACTATGTCAATACCATTCATGTAGGTATTCATGGATAATCAAGTAAATCTATAGAAAAAAAAATGTTCAATTACTTAAAAAATATATATATATATATTAGTTATATCAAATATGTTGCCCATGTCTAATGCATCTAGAACTTGAAAATTTATAAGGTAATTTAGTCTACTTCGAACCAAATTTTATGATATTCTGGAGGAGAATTACTATTTAAGTATGACATCTAAATTACATTTTTAAATGCATGCTTACTTTAATTGACCCTCTTAAGCATAAAACACTCGCTAAAGTCCCACAATGTAACTTCAATTTCACTACAATATTTCATTTTTAAAGGTGTCCAAATTTTATTTTTTTTTAAATATGGGAAAAAGAATTCTTTTTTAATGTCTATTACAAAATGAAAATATTAAAGGAAAAAAAAACCAAAAACTTAGTTAAACATATATACCTAAAATAATTTTAAAAGCATTAATTTTAGTCACACCTTGTAAGGTTTAGTGTAAATACACTAAACCATCATTAGTTTTACATTTCATGTGTTAGAACTCCTGTAGATGTATTCCATCTATATAATTTATTTTTTCAAGAATTGTTAATCCTAAAATATTTTTACTTAAAATTCTTCTGAAAAATAAATTTTATACACAAACTACATCTATTGGAATGCTAATTAATGAAATTTGAAATCATTGATGGCTAAGTATATTTACACCAACCTCAAAGGATGTTAATGAAATTAACTCATTTTTAAAATGATTGGAAATATGAAATACCAATGAATAGGGAATTGGAGGACTACTAGACATAAAGGATTTCAAAATTTCAATGATAAAAGCAAGATTCTTTTAATAAGAAAAAAAAAACTATCCTATCAAAAAATGCATGTAGATTTTTCAAATTAAACACTATTTTATAATGTTCCCGTAATGGAGAAGGCTAGATAGAAATAATTGTAGTTGACTTGACTTTATGGTGATATAAAGTCCATGCGTGACTAACCAGTTGTGGTACCATCAAATTCAAATAAACAAATATCTATCAGAATACTAATTAGTGAAATTTGAAATCATTGATGGCTAAATATACTTAAATTAAACCTCAAAAGTTGTAAATGAAATTAACTCCTTTTGAAAATGATTGAGAATATGAAATACAAATGAGTAGGGAATTGTGGGACCACTAGACATAAAGAATTTGAAATTTTCAACATTAAAAACAAATTCTTTGAATAAAAGAAACCAACTACCCTATAAAAAAAACTCATGAGGATTCTTCCAATCAATCAATATCTTATAAAGTTATCGTAATTGAGAAGGTTAGACAGAAATAATTATAAATGACTTGACTTTGACAAAGTGATATAAAGTTTGTGAGTAACTAAAAAGTTATGGGACCACTAAATTCAATAAACATAGGTAGAGTTTCATAAAATATATGTTAATCACTATATGTGTGTATTTATATATATCAATTAATTTTTAAAATTTGTTCATTAAAAAAAAAAAGAAAAGTTATTCTAATACCATTTGAAAATATTTATTAAACTATGTCAATACCATTCATGTAGGTATTCATGGATAATCAAGTAAATCTATAGAAAAAAAAATGTTCAATTACTTAAAAAAAAATATATATATATATTAGTTATATCAAATATGTTGCCCATGTCTAATGCATCTAGAACTTGAAAATTTATAAGGTAATTTAGTCTACTTCGAACCAAATTTTATGATATTCTAGAGGAGAATTACTATTTAAGTATGACATCTAAATTACATTTTTAAATGCATGCTTACTTTAATTGACCCCTCTTAAGCATAAAACACTCGCTAAAGTCCCACAATGTAACTTCAATTTCACTACAATATTTCATTTTTAAAGGTGTCCAAATTTTATTTTTTTTAAATATGGGAAAAAGAATTCTTTTTTAATGTCTATTACAAAATGAAAATATTAAAGGAAAAATAAAAAACCAAAAACTTAGTTAAACATATATACCTAAAATAATTTTAAAAGCATTAATTTTAGTCACACCTTGTAAGGTTTAGTGTAAATACACTAAACCATCATTAGTTTTACATTTCATGTGTTAGAACTCCTGTAGATGTATTCCATCTATATAATTTATTTTTTCAAGAATTGTTAATCCTAAAATATTTTTACTTAAAATTCTTCTGAAAAATAAATTTTATACACAAACTACATCTATTGGAATGCTAATTAATGAAATTTGAAATCATTGATGGCTAAGTATATTTACACCAAACCTCAAAGGATGTTAATGAAATTAACTCATTTTTAAAATGATTGGAAATATGAAATACCAATGAATAGGGAATTGGAGGACTACTAGACATAAAGGATTTCAAAATTTCAATGATAAAAGCAAGATTCTTTTAATAAGAAAAAAAAACTATCCTATCAAAAATGCATGTAGATTTTTCAAATTAAACACTATTTATAATGTTCCCGTAATGGAGAAGGCTAGATAGAAATAATTGTAGTTGACTTGACTTTATGGTGATATAAAGTCCATGCGTGACTAACCAGTTGTGGTACCATCAAATTCAAATAAACAAATATCTATCAGAATACTAATTAGTGAAATTTGAAATCATTGATGGCTAAATATACTTAAATTAAACCTCAAAAGTTGTAAATGAAATTAACTCCTTTGAAAATGATTGAGAATATGAAATACAAATGAGTAGGGAATTGTGGGACCACTAGACATAAAGAATTTGAAATTTTCAACATTAAAAACAAATTCTTTGAATAAAAGAAACCAACTACCCTATAAAAAAACCCATGAGGATTTTTCCAATCAATCAATATCTTATAAAGTTATCGTAATTGAGAAGGTTAGATAGAAATAATTATAAATGACTTGACTTTGACAAAGTTATATAAAGTTTGTGAGTAACTAATAAGTTATGGGACCACTAAATTCAATAATTACGGGAACATTATAAGATAGTGATTGATTCAAAGAATCTACATGCCTTTTTTGATAGGACAGTTTTTTTTTTCTTACTCAATGAATCTTGCTTTCATCATTGAAATTTTGAAATCATTTATGTCTAGTAGTCCTATAATTCCCTATTCATTGGTATTTCATATTACCAATCATTTTACAAACGAGTTAATTTCATTCACATCCTTTGAGGTTTGGTGTAAATATACTTAGCTATCAATGATTTCAAATTTCATTAATTAGCATTCCAATAGATGTAGTTTGTGTATAAAATTTATTTTTCAGAAGAATTTTAAATAAAAATCTTTTAGGATTAACAATTCTTGAAAAAATAAATTATATAGATGGAATAAATCTATAGGAGTTCTAACACATGAAATTTAAAACTAATGACGATTTAGTGTATTTACCATAAACCTTACGAAGTGTGACTAAAATTAACCCTTTTAAAATTAGTTTAGGTATATATGTTTAACAAAATTTTTGTTTTTTATTTTTCCTTTAATGTTTGCATTTTGTAATAGACATTAAAAAATAATTATTTTTCCCATATTTAAAAAATAAATAAAATTTCAACAAAATTTTTATTTAAAATTCTTCTGAAAAATAAATTTTATACACAAACTACATCTATTGGAATGCTAATTAATGAAATTTGAAATCATTGATAGCTAAGTATATTTACAACAAACCTCAAAGGATGTGAATGAAATTAACTCGTTTGTAAAATGATTGGTAATATGAAATACCAATGAGTAGGGAATTATAGGACTACTAGACATAAATGATTTCAAAATTTCAATGATGAAAGCAAGATTCATTGAGTAAGAAAAAAAAAAACTATCCTATCAAAAAAGGCATGTAGATTCTTTGAATCAATCACTATCTTATAATGTTCCCGTAATGGAGAAGGCTAGATAGAAGCAATTGTAGTTGGCTTTACTTTATGGTGATATAAAGTCCATGAGTGACTAAGAAGTTGTGGTACCATTAAATTCAAATAAACAAATATCTATCAGAATGCTAATTAATGAAATTTGAAATCATTGATGGCTAAGTATACTTACACAAAACCTCAAAGGTTGTAAATGAAATTAACTCGTTTTTAAAATGATCGGTAATATGAAATACAATTGAGTAGGGAATTGTGGGACCACTAGACATAAAGAATTTGAAATTTTCAACACTAAAAACAAATTCTTTGAATAAAAGAAACCAACTACCTTATAAAAAAACACATGAGGATTCTTCCAATCAATCAATGTCTTATAAAGTTATTGTAATTGAGAAGGTTAGATAGAAATAATTATAAATGACTTGACTTTGACAAAGTGATATAATGTGTGTGAGTAGCTAATAAGTTATGGGACCACTAAATTCAATAAACAAATGTATAGTTTCATAAAATATATGTTAATCATATTTGTGTGTACGTATATATATCAATTAATTTTTAAAATTTGTTAATTAGGAAAACGAAAACTTATTCTAATACCATTTGAAAATATTTATTAAACTATGTCAATACAATTCATGTAGGTATTCATTGACAATCAAGTAAATCTATAGAAAGAAAATGTTCAATTACTTAAAAAAAAAAAAAATAGTTATATCAAATATGTTGCCCATGTCTAATGCATCTAGAACTTGAAAATTTATAAGGTAATTTAGTCTACTTCGAACCAAATTTTATGATATTCTAGAGGAGAATTACTATTTAACTATGACATCTAAATTATAATTTTAAATGCATGCTTACTTTAGTTGACCCCTCTTAAGCATAAAACACTTGCTAAAGACCCACAATGTAACTTCAATTTCACTACAATATTTCATTTTTAAAGGTGTTCAAATTTTATTTTTTTTAAAATATGGGGAAAAGAATTCTTTGTTAATGTCTAGTACAAAATGCAAACATCAATTGAAAAAATAAAAAATAAAAATTTTGTTAAACATATATACCTAAAATAATTTTAAAAGCATTAATTTTAGTCACACCTCGTAAGGTTTAGTGTAAATACATTAAACCATCATTAGTTTTAAATTTCATGTGTTAGAACTCCTGCAGATGTATTCCATCTATATAATTTATTTTTTCAAGAATTGTTAATCCTAAAATATTTTTACTTAAAATTCTTCTGAAAAATAAATTTTATACACAAACTACATCTACTGGAATGCTAATTAATGAAATTTGAAATCATTGATGGCTAAGTATATTTACACCAAACGTCAAAGGATTTTAATGAAATTAACTCATTTTAAAAATGATTGGAAATATGAAATACCAATGAATAGGGAATTGGAGGACTACTAGACATAAAGGATTTCAAAATTTCAATGATAAAAGCAAGATTCTTTGAATAAGAAAAAAAAAACTATCCTATCAAAAAATGCATGTAGATTCTTCAAATTAAACACTATTTTATAATGTTCCCGTAATGGAGAAGGCTAGATAGAAATAATTGTAGTTGACTTGACTTTATGGTGATATAAAGTCCATGCGTGACTAACCAGTTGTGGTACCATTCAATTCAAATAAACAAATATCTATCAGAATACTAATTAGTGAAATTTGAAATCATTGATGGCT
The DNA here is from genome assembly GCF_004353265.1 of Vitis riparia. Classification (NCBI taxonomy): domain Eukaryota; kingdom Viridiplantae; phylum Streptophyta; class Magnoliopsida; order Vitales; family Vitaceae; genus Vitis; species Vitis riparia. The sequence goes on from NC_048439.1 coordinate 14,135,000, forward strand.
AAGTATACTTACATTAAACCTCAAAAGTTGTAAATGAAATTAACTCCTTTTTAAAATGATTGTTAATATGAAATACAAATGAGTAAGGAATTGCGGGACCACTAGACATAAAGAATTTGAAAGTTTCAACAATAAAAATAAATTCTTTGAATAAAAGAAACCAACTATCCTTTTAAAAAAAGACATGAGGATTCTTCCAATCAATCAATATCTTATAAAGTTATCATAAAGGAGAAGGTTAGATATAAATAATTATAAATGACTTGACTTTGACAAAGTAATATAAAGTTTGTGAGTAACAAATAAGTTATGGGACCACTAAATTCAATAAACAAATGTATAGTTTCATAAAATCTATGTTAATCATTATATGTGTGTATGTATAAATATCAATTAATTTTTAAAATTTGTTAATTAGAAAAAAGAAAAGTTATTCTAATACCATTTGAAAATATTTATTAAACTATGTCAATACCATTCATGTAGGTATTCACTGATAATCAAGTAAATCTATAGAAAGAAAATGTTCAATTAATTAATAAGAATATTAGTTATATCAAATATGTTGCACATGTCTAATACATTTAGAACTTGAAAATTTATAAGGTAATTTAGTCTACTTCAAACCAAATTTTATGATATACCAGAGGAGAATTACTATTTAAGTATGACATCTAAATTACAATTTTAAATGCATGCTTACTTTAATTGACCCCTCTTAAGCATAAAACACTCGCTAAAGTCCCACAATGTAACTTCAATTTCACTACAATATTTCATTTTTAAAGGTGTTCAAAATTTTTTTTTTTTAAATATGGGAAAAAGAATTCTTTTTTAATGTCTATTACAAAGTGCAAACATTAAAGGAAAAATAAAAAATAAAAAATTGTTAAACATATGTACCTAAAATAATTTTAAAAGGGTTAATTGTAGTCACACCTTGTAAGGTTTAGTGTAAATACATTAAACCATCATCAGTTTTAAATTTCATTAGTTAGAACTCCTATAGATGTATTCCATCTATATAATTTATTTTTTAAAGAATTGTTTATCCTAGAATATTTTTACTTAAAATTCTTCTGAAAAATAAATTTTATACACAAACTACATCTATTGGAATGCTAATTAATGAAATTTGAAATCATTGATGGCTAAGTATATTTACACCAAACCTCAAAGGATGTTAATGAAATTAACTCATTTGTAAAATGATTGGAAA